>NC_023749.2:41330324-41431584 GCF_000499845.2 Phaseolus vulgaris
GGGTGACCT
Organism: Phaseolus vulgaris; assembly: GCF_000499845.2. Taxonomy (NCBI): domain Eukaryota; kingdom Viridiplantae; phylum Streptophyta; class Magnoliopsida; order Fabales; family Fabaceae; genus Phaseolus; species Phaseolus vulgaris. The sequence continues at coordinate 41,330,334 of NC_023749.2, forward strand.
TTCTCCCACTAGCAGACATAAACCGGGACAGTGCTGCCAAGCGACCGGTGAGCTGCTGCACCTCCTTCACCGTCGTTGGGCTCCTCATCGCCACGATCGCCGCACACTTCTCCGGGTTAGCTTCGATTCCTCGCTCTGTCAAGAGGAAACCCAAGAACTTCCCAGCCTCTACACCGAATATGCATTTCTCAGGGTTGAGCTTCAGCCTATACTTGGCAATGGTGGTGAATAGCTCTTCCAGATCAGCTGCATGATGCTTCTTCTCTTGCGACGTAACCACCATGTCGTCTACATAGGCGTGTACGTTTCTTCCCAGCATGGGCGAGAGCACCCTATCCATGAGCCGCTGGTAGGTAGCCCCCGCATTCTTCAACCCAAATGGCATGACCTTGTAGCAGTAGCAAGACCGTTCCGTCATAAACGCGGTCTTGCATCGTCCATTGGGTGCATCCTGATCTGATTATACCCTGAGAAAGCGTCCAAGAAGCTGAGTAGCTTTCCCCCTGAGGCGCTATCGACTAGAGCATCTATACTGGGTAAGGGGTAAGAATCCTTGGGGCACGCCTTATTGAGGTCAGTGAAGTCCACGCACATTCTCCACTTGCCGCTTGCCTTCCGCACCAGTACCACATTCGCTAACCACTCGGGGTACTGGATTTCTCTGATATGCCCTGCGACAAGGAGCTTCTGCGCTTCGTCGTGGATCACCTTCCTCTTCTCCTCGTTGAATTTCCTTCTTCTCTGTCGCACCGGTCGAACCATGGGGTCCATTGATAGACGATGGCAGAGGAAATCGGGGTCGATTCCTGGCATGTCGGATGATGACCATGCAAAGGCATTCATGTGCTTCTCAATCACACCCATGATCAGCCTTCGCTCTTCTTCAATGAGGGATCCCCCCAACTTGAATTTTCTTCCCCTGATGTCCACCTCGACCCATCCTTCAGCTGGGTGGGGCCTCCGCTCACTGGCAATGACCGCTCTCGCGATCCCTGACTCGCGAGGAGTGATCGTGCCTTCCTCCTCTTCCTCGACTTGGGCCACCTGGGAGCCCCCCACCGTAGCGTTCTCCATCCTCTGAGCGCCTTGTGTCTCCCTGACCGCCAATCGCTCTTTGCGCACGCCTGGTGGTGGTTTTGTGGTGACATGGCATACACTTCTTTTTTGCTTCAAACTGTTCTCATAACAGCGTCTTGCCTCAGCCTGATCCGACTTGATGGTTATCACGGCCCCTTCCATCGACGGCAGCTTCAACTTCATATGCCTTGTCGATGGTATTGCGCCCAGTCTATTGAGCGTTGGCCTCCCCAACAGGACATTGTACGCAGAAGGGGCGTTCACCACCAGGTACTTTATCTTTTCCGTGCGGGCTGCCGTTCCGTCGGTGAACGTCGTCCTCAGCTCGATGTATCCCCGCACTTCTACCTGGTCCCCTGCAAAACCGTAGAGACAACCAGTATACGGTCTCAATTGATCAGGGGACAACTGTAGCTTGTTGAATGTTGGCCAGAACATAACATCCGCCGAGCTTCCTTGATCTACGAGTACTCTATGCACTCGTCTTCCTGCTGTGATGAGAGAAATGACCACAGGGTCGTTGTCGTGTGGGACAACGTCTCGTAGGTCAGCTTTCCTGAAGACGATGTCCACCTCAGGGTAATGACTCTCATTCACTGCATCTACCGCCATCACAGATCGAGTGTATCTCCTTCTTTGTGAAGCTGTGCATCCCCCACCAGAGAAGCCTCCAGCGATCGTCTGCACTTCCCCATGCACAGGAACTTCATGCTGTTGCTCTCCAGTTTGGGATCCTGACGCGCGATCACCCTGTGGCTCACGCAGGTAATCTGCTAGAAAACCAGACTTCACCAACTCTGCCAGTTGGTGTCCCAGCGCCAAACAGGAATGAAGTGTATGTCCAAAGGCCTGATGAAACTCACACCATTCATTCTTTTTCCTTCCGAGTACCTTGTCTGTCTTCTCTGGTACTCGTAGTCTTGCTGCTACGGCAGGAAGGGCGATGAGATCCGCCAACCCCACCATGAAGTTGTATCTTGGGGGCGCGTTATTCTCCCTTGCACGCCCCTTACTCTGGTCTTTGCTTGGTGCATAGGGACGAGGTTTTTCCCGCACCTTCTTCCCCTCTTTGGCCTCATGCACCCTCGCTTGCTGCGGTTTTCCTTGCCCTCCACGCGGTCTGGGTGGTGCAGCACTTCCCCTCTTCTCAGAAACTTCTGTTTCTGCCACTATGTGCGCCACCGCGCGCCGTCGGATCTCTGCAAAGGTGCTGGGATGGCTCCTGATGAGAGACTCACTGAAAGGGCCAGGCAGCACTCCCTTCTTAAACGCGTGCACAAGCATGTCTTCATCTTTGCTGGGTAGTCTAACCATTTGAGCTCCAAAACGGTTGAGGTAGTCTTTCAGCGACTCCCCTTGGTATTGGCGCACGTCGAACAGGTCGTAGGACACCACTGCAGGTGCCTTGTTGACGATGTATTGCTCGATGAAGAGCTTCGAGAACTGAGAGAACGACGTGATATGCCCCTCTGGTAAACTCACGAACCACTCCATGGCGATTCCGCTCAGTGTGCTCATGAACATCTTGCAGTATACAGCGTCTGAGCCCCCAGACAACATCATCTGGGTGTGGAATGCCGTCAGATGCGCCTCCGGGTCTTCTACCCCTTTGAACGACGCTTTTACCCCCACCAGGTTGGGAGGCACCATGGTTCCCATAATCTCAGGGGAGAATGGCATGGGAAACGCCCTTGGAGGTGAAGGCTGCTTAGACACCCTTTCGTCAACGACGTGCTCCCTCTGCGCCTGCAGTGTTCTTCTCAACTCTTCGTTGACACGATTCAGTTCTTCGTTCCTGCTTTGCGATGCAGCCAACTCCGTCTGCATCCTTTCTTGTTCGACCTTCGACGCTGCAGCGTTATCCTGCAGCGTGCGCACCATTTCCAGGACCTGTGCCATTGTCACAGCTCCTTCATCAGCGGATGGCGCAGGTGATGGTTGTCTGTTTCTAGGCATCTTCTCTATCAGAGAAACTGATAAAACTCTGGTGAGCTTTAAAACTGTGGTATGTATGGGACAACGATTCACTCGTGCCCCACGGTGGGCGCCAAATGATCCTGCCGGCAACTTGAACGTGGGTGAATCGCTTCGTAACACTTTCTACTCTGTCTTCGCGACTGCGTCTCCTGAAGAATCACCTTCCTGGACTCTCTCTCTCTCAGATGGCTTCAAGATGTGACCTGCAAAATACGCAGACGGCGCCTCTAGCGGCCGTTTGCACTCCGACGATCAAGTTAGTTCAACGGGACCACCAGAAACTGGAAACTTAGTAAAAATGTGTGTGTGAGAAAAACTTGCACTCTGTTTTTTCTCTATCCCCTCACTCTCACTCTGATTCTGCCTTTTATCTCTCTTTCCCTGCTTCTGGGCATAACAAAATTCTGTTATGCTTTTCTGGCATGTGTCAGAACCCTGTCGTGCTTTTCAGAGAAAGCGTACCTTCAGAATCAGCAATGGGAAGCGTGAGAGTCTGCGCATGTCTGCGCTTGGCTGCGCCTGTCTGTACCTTTAGTGGTACGGAGTGCTCTTTTGTCTGGACCGCACCCCTCTCAGATGATGACACCTGGAGGCCTGCAACTCACATCTAACCACACACGTGTCACTTACTGGAAGGGCTCTAGCGCCTCTCTTTGTCCGCCTAAGCTACGCCCTTGCGGAGTAACTTAGGATGCTTCTCTTATCTGGGTAAATTGCACACTCTTAGGAGTGGTCGTCGGGTGTGGCTGGTCTAGGCGCACTCACCGAACGTTACTCTCTGTGTAGGCGACTTACCCTTCTGGATGACACGCACGTAATGGGTTGAGGGAATCACCAATCACTGACTGGCTTACTAGCTCCCTCAGGCCACTCTCGTGCATGATTCCTTGAGGTGTGCTCATGCGAGGTCCATGCGTAACGCTCTCGCTGGGAACCTTAGCCCCAGTTTAACTGCGTGTAACACGAGACCCCGATGACAATACACCCGATGACTGATCAGTGTTTATTCGCTACTCGCGCTCTGCCTCCAGGCGCGAGTCTGGGAACTGGTCTGCTGGTGGTCACTTGGCTACTGATCACCGATCACCATTCTGGGTGATCTATCCCCCGACCTCTCTGCCGCCTGATCTGTCGGTGGTAACTTGGTTACTGACCACCGATCACCTCTCTTGGCGATCGTCCCCCTACCTCTCTGCCACCTGGTCCACGTGTCACCCTGCGAGTGGTCCACGTGGTTCTCTGATGTTGACGTCATCGACTACCGATGACCGATCGGATCAGTTTTAATAGTTTAAATATATTTAAAAGTACAAACTAAAGAGAGAAAATAATTAAATAGAATTTGAGTTTCATATTTTTTATAATTTTTTAATATTTTATCAATTATGGGTAAAAAATATATATTTGATGAAGTTGTAATAGTTAAAATTTATTTAAAACTACAAACTCAATCGAGAAAATAATTAAATAGAATTTGAGTTTCATTGTTTTTTAATATTTTATCAATTGTTAGAACTAAACCAGTATTTTCCCATTAGGCACAACCAATTATATATGACAATTAGGTAATGATCCTGCCTACAACTCGAGCGTGGAGGAATTGCCTCGTCGCTTGCTTGACCCGCCTATGGCAACTGTGCTATCTGCAAGAACACTCTTAGAGCCTCCTCCTCTGGGAACTCCGAACGCAACCTGCAACCACACAGACAGTGCCTCTAGCGGCCGTTTGTACTCCGACGCTCAAGTTAGATCCCAGAATCACTAGAAAATAATGTGTGTAAAAAACAGTGTGTGTGTATTTCTCTCTGATTCCCTTTTTATCTCCCTCTGTGTCTGTGCCTAACAGAATTCTGCTACGCTGTTCTCTGCGTGTGTCAGAATTCTGTTATGCTTTTGTACGAAAACGTACCACAGTCAGGGTCGTGGGTGTCTGGGTTTTCTGTCTGTACCTTTCACGACACGGAGTGCACCTTTATCTGGGTCGCGCCCCTCTCAGACAGTGACACGTGGAGGCATGCAACTCACATCTAACCGTGCACGTGCCACCACCTGAAGGGCTCTAGCGCATCTCTTTGTGCGCCTAAGTTATTCCCTTGCGGAGTAACTTAACGCGTCTCTTCCATCTGGGTGAAATCGCACATTCCCAGGAGAACGCCAGGTGTCGCTGGACTAGGCACACTCACCAAGCATTGCTATCTGCATACACAATTTCCCCTTCACAATGCCATGCACGTAATGGGTTGAGAGAGTAACCAATCACTGACCGGTTTACTGACTCCCTCAGGCCACTCTCGTGCACGACTATACCGACGAGGAGCTCTTCTTTCTCTGAGGTATGATCATGCGAGGTCCATGCGTAACGCTCTCGCTGGGAATCTCAGTCCCAGTTTAACTGCGTGTAACACGAAACCCCGATGACCATGCACCCGATGACTGATCGGTGCTCTATTGCTTCTCGCGTTCTCCCCCGGGTGTTTATCTTGGAACTGATCTGTCGGTGGCCACTCGGTTACTGACCACCGATCTCCATACCGGGGGATCTCCTCCATGATTACTCTGCCACCCGATCCACGTGTCTCCCAGCGAGTGGTCCATGTGGTTATCTGTTGCTGACGTCATCGACTACCGATGACCGATCGGATCACAAGCCCCCTAGTCTCGAGCTGTGAACTCGTTCTCGGCGAAGAGACTAAGTGGTCGCGCTCTCGGTCCACGTGGCAAGTGGGGCCGCATCACGTGCCACCTCACGTGTTGCCTTTTAACGTTACAACTTCCTTTCTTAATCTTGCGACACGTGGCCGCATCAACGGCCAGCGTGGAGTGTCGCTAGGGCTTCCCTTATTCAAATAGGCGCGCGTTTTCACTGTTTCATCAACTTTTTCAACACTCTCAGGCTCACTTCGAATTCCCTCTCTGCGCGCCCATCTTCCTTCAAGCTTTCTACCTCCAAACCTTTCGCGATCACTCAAAGGTATGGTTTTTCTTCTTCCTTGGTCTATTTAGGATCTTTGCACCGATTGCATTCGTCCCTTTCATTATCATGCATTCATCTTCTCTGTTTTTCCTCTTCTCGACCCGCGCTAGGGTTTTCGCGCCTCTCACTCTGCCTTCTGCTTCTCCCTCTTCCTCTTTTCCGCCTGGACATTTCTTTCTTCTTCCCTTCCTCTGTTTTTCACCCAACCATTCATGATTTCTTCTTCTTCCATTCCTCTGACCCTTCATTTTTCTCCATTGTAGTTATCCCGCAATGGCTCGCTTAAAACAAACCGCTCGAATCGTTGCCTCGTCTTCTGGTGCACAGCCTTCAGCCAGTGCATCGGCGCCGCCACCACCCGATGCAACCTCCTACCATGACAACGCCAGGGTCTACAACTGGGCTCCCTTGGCGTTGCTGGCCGAAACCTCCACCCTACTATCGCAGGGTCACCTCAAATCCCTTCTGAGCAACGACCCAGATGAGCCTTCTTGCACCGTCGACAGGGAAAACGATTTCAATATCCGTATACGCATTCCTCCTCGAGGGATGCCCATATGTGCGGATGACAGGGCCACCAATGGGGTGCCCTTCACCTTTGTCTACTCCGCCATCTTCAAGAGGTTGAAGTTGCGCCTGCCGTTCACTTTCTTTGAGAAGGAGCTGATGATGGAGCTAAATGTCGCCCCCTGCCAACTCCATCCGAATGCCTGGGCTTTCATACGGGCATTCGAGATCCTCTGCAACTACTTCGGGCATAACGCCTTCGTAGATGTATTCCTATATTTTTTCGAGGCAAAGAACCTCGAGGATAGGTCCTAGGTCAGCCTGAACGGGGTTGCTGGACGGGTGCTCTTGGGCCTGTATCAGCAATCCTTCAAAGATTGGAAGGGCAGGTTCTATATGATATCTGCTACCCCGCAAAATCCAACATTGCTCGAGGGGTTTCCCCTTTACTGGGTTCCTGGAGTATAATTCAAGAAACCCCGTGGCCTCGAAGTCATGGCCCCCTACGAGCGCGAACTATGTGGGCTGTTCCTAGGGGCAAAGTACAGCTCAACTTTCCTCATCAAACACAAGTTTGATGTGTTGGCTCTGAAGAAGTACATACGTAGGCTCTTCTTCTTTCACCTCTTAGGATACTTGCACATTCTCATGCATACTTGCATACATTTTGACCCACTTGCACAATTATGCCATCTAACTCTTCTTTTTTCCTTCGATGTAGACATGACTTCAGGGAAGGAAAGGAGGAAAGCATTGCTGGAGCTTGCCCGAATCCAGGGTGCCAAGATGATTGGCTCTTCTTCTTCCACCACCGAACCCATCGCAGCTCCTCCTCTCTCGGTCGCGCCTGCTGAAGGCCCCGAGCCAGTGAGGAAAAGAAGAAGGCTAGCGAAGGCCTTTCCTTCGTCTGCTACAGCTGCTGTTGCTGCTCCTACCCCCTCAACCGAAGAGGAGAGTTCTGGCTCTCCTCTTGTACACCGCAAGAGGAAACTTCCAGAGGTTGGGGGGGCTTCATCCCTTCAGCCTGGGGAGATTGAAGTGGTGGAGATAGAGGAAGGTTCAGCCTCGCCCCCTTCTGCTCAACCTGCCCCAGCGCCAACATCCTTCCCCTCTCCCCAACAACTACCACCTCCAGCTCTTCGATCACCATCTCCCGCTCCCTTTCCATCTCCTCCTCCAGCAGGCCAAGCTCTTGGTCAATCCACTCCACCTGCTGGGGGCGATTCTGCTCACTCGGGGGGTCCCCCGGGATTTCTCGCATCGCCACCACCACCACCATCCTCCACTGCTACTACTGAAGGTGGTGGGGGCAGCTCGCGACCAAGCGGCTCTGGAGCTAGCAATGAGAATTTCAGCCGAGTCATTGCTTTGGTCCGACAGCTCATTCGCAGCCGGGAGCTTATCGAATGGAACGGAGAGGAGGTGGACATGCACTTGGCTAAGCAGATAGTGCTTTCCCTGGAGTTTTCCACCCAGCATCGCAAACAACTAATCCTGGAGAAAAGGATCAAGGAGCTTGAGCATGACAAGGAGTCACTGCAAAGTGACTTTGAGGTTGCCCAAGGGTCCGTAGATCTGATGAGGGGTATGGTGGAAAAAGCCAGGGGAGAGTACCTAGCGCAGGTCCAAGAGACCATCAAGACTGAGATCTTGATGGGGCAAGCCGTCAACTCTCTGGACTGCGAGGTGGTGCAACTGCGGAGCAAGGTGATCCACCTGGAGGCCGAGACCTCCTCCCTACGCCAACTAAACTCACAACTAGTGGGGGAGCTCGAGTCTACCAGGGAGACGGCCGTTACTGGGGAGAAGAAGCTTGAGGAGGTGGTGAGCAAGCTGTCTGAGGCAAAGGGCCAATTGGAAGAAGCTGCCTCTTCCATTGCTGCCCTTACCACCGAGAAGAATGCTGCGGAGGCCTCAAAGCAAAAATTAGAAGCTGAGAACGCCGACCTTATGAGCGTGGGTGCTGAAGCCCTTGCTGACGGATTCGAGCTGGCGCTCGAGCAGATCCAATGCGTTCTCCCAGATTTGGACCTCTCAGAGTTCAGCATTTATCATGAGGTGGTGGATGGAAAGCTCATTCCTCCTCCTTGAGCTTTTTTTCTTTTTTGTAAATTTATACTTCTGCACAACTTTTTGTACTTGGAATTTGTATAAAACTGGGTGTGAATACATACTCGTTTCAGCTATAAGCTTCTTCTCTTGTACTTTCTTGAGCTTCATCTTTCTTTATGCACACGACTAACTGTTAGCTAGCTTAGGTTTAGCGCGATCTTGTACTCTTTGATCTTGGCCTCTACTTGATCACGACTAGCTACTCCCTTAGCTTTGTATTTAACAGTTCTTATGCATAGCTTTGTACTGGATGACTGACTAGGCGTAGTCTGTCTGCCTCAGCTTGTTGTGTAAGAATTTGTTTGGAAAAGTTTCCTCCGACAAGGCAAGACTGATCAGTCATCGTTCTTCAAGCAGCGTACCCACCAACAACTCATCAGTCATCGTTCTTCGGGCAGCGTACCCACCGACAACTCATCAGTCATCGTTCTTCGTAATTCACTTTGCTCATCAGGACATCGATCGTCAGAGGTGATACCTTGTTTGGCGAAACTTGCTCAACTGCGTGAACTCAGCAATACTTGAACTTGACCCTCCATGTACCGCTTTTAACTCGAGCAAATTGTTTAACCTTATAACAAACTTGGCAAACTGTTAACTCAAAGTAAACTTGAGCAACTATCAACTCTTCGGCGATGACGTTCAATAAAACTTGTGAACTTAAGGCAACAAATCTTAACATAAAATCACTTACTAGGCAGCAGGTTCTGACTCAAACTAGTATTAAAATACAGTTTACCTGATCTGCCAAGTGAAATCCCCCCTACTTCTATCATCGCCCGAAACTCTTCTGATCTGGTACTCGCCACACAACCTCTTCACTGTCTCAACTTTCACGCCATAAGGTTCTGGTGATGTTACCTTTCTTCTTTTCATGACCTGATCATTGTTCCCTCATCTGGGGGTAGAGGCGCCTTTCGGATCCTTCTCTACCTCCCTGAGTTTCAGAACAATGATCTGGTCTTACTGGGTCAATATTGATGTTTCACTTAAAGGGGGAAAGGCATTTTCCTTCCCTTCCCACCACTTAAGGTCACAAACACCCCTGACTTTTCAGCTCATCCTGCCTGAACTCACTCGGTGAGAAGGACTTTATCTTGCTTGAACTCACTCGGTGAGAAGGACTTTATCTTGCCTGAACTCACTCTAAGGTCAGAAGGACTTTATCTGGTGCCTCAACTTGCCCAGGGTGTACATTTCCACCCCCCCGGATGCACTGAGGACTTTTAATCTTGCCTCTATCTACTGGTGCAGAGAGGTCCTTTAATCTGTTCTCGCCTGCACTCGCACAAAGTCGAGGAGGACTTTATCTCTTTCTCGCCTCAAGACGCGCGAGGGCGTTGAGGTCTTTAATCATTGTTGGTGCCTCCGATCGCCGAAAGACGACGAGGTCTTTGAAACTTTTAACTGATGCCGCCGATCGCCGAAAAACGATGGGAACTTTAAAACTTTAATTGAGAGCATGCAATACGATTTTACTCTTGCCCCATATCACATACGAGTAATAAGGCCTTTTTTCTAAAACTCTCGAAGCCATAAGCATGCAAACATAGAAGCTTTAAACTTTGAAAAACTCTTCTTTATTGGGTGGCCTCATTAAAAACCCTCCTTGGGGAAAAAAGAGTGCCCCCTTGAAATTGTTTTAACAGAAACTATTCAAATCTCTTCATATTCGTCTTTACTTACAAGGCTTTAACTGTAATACGACTTGAGATGTGTGGCGTTCCAAGTGCGAGGAATCGCCCCTCCTTCTAACGTCTCCAAGCGGTAGGCGCCACTCCCGAGCGCCTCGGTTATTCTGAACGGTCCCGTCCACTTGGGCGATAACTTGTTCTGCATCTCATACTGATGGGCCTTCCTCATCACCAGATCGCCGCTTCTAAACTACCTTGACATTACCTTAGAGTTGTACCTTCGCTCAACTCTTCTCTTTACTGCTTCGGCTTTCACTCTCGCCTCCTCCCTGACCTCATCCAGCAAATCCAGATTCATTCTTCTTTCTTCGTTCGAGTCTTCCGCCACGAAGTTCTGGAATCTCGGCGAGCTTTCCTGGATTTCGAATGGAATCATCGCATCACATCCATAAACCAAACTAAAGGTGGTCTCGTGGGTTCCTGACTACTCAGTGGTATGGTATGCCCAAACTATGCGGGGTACCTCTTCAGCCCACGATCCCTTAGCTTTCTCTAATCTTCTCTTTAAACCTCTCAGCAACACCCGACTGGCAGACTCCACTTGGCCATTCGTCTGTGGGTGCTCGACGGATGCAAACACCTGTTGTATCCCCACCTCTTCGCACAGCTTTTTCTAGAGGTGGCTTGCAAACTGAGTCCCATTGTCTGACACCAGGCGTTTAGGCACACCAAACCGGCACACTATGTTCTTCCATACAAAGCTCTCGATCCTGTGTGCGGTGATCTGGGCCACTGGCTCCGCTTCGATCCACTTGGTGAAGTATTCAATCGCCACTACCAAGTACTTCATCTGCCTGATCGCCAATGGGAAGGGTCCCAGAATGTCAATTCCCCAAGTATGGAACGGCCAGGGGCTGTAAATCGACTTCAGCTCTTCTGGGGGTGCCTTGTGCCAATCGGCGTGCTGCTGGCATTGCTTGCAACGCTGGGCGTATCTCTTGCAATCTTCTCTCATCGTGGGCCAGTAATAGCCTGCACGGATAGTCCTTGTCGCCAGCGATCGACCTCCAATGTGGCTCCCGCAAATTCCCTCATGGAGCTCAGCCATAATTCTCGTGCACTTATCTCCGTGTATACATACAAGGAGGGGGTGCGTGAATCCAAACCTGTACAGCTCGCCGTCAATAAGGGTAAACTTGCTGGAGCTCTTCTTTATTTTTCTGGCCTCAGTTGAGTCAACTGGAAGCACACCATCCGCTAAGTAACGTTGGTAAGGCGTTATCCACGTGTCTAGCTCGTGGACAGCGCAAATCTGCATCGATCTTGCCCCTTCCGCTCGGCGCGCTATGACCCTCGGCGCCCTCAGAGTTTCCTGCGTTAGGGATCTATGACTTCTCGCCGGTCTTCCCATTGATCTACAAACATGGAGAACTTGGTGGTCTGCCACGAATGCTCGAGGCGCTTTCAAAGTTTCTTGAATGACAGTCCTCTGCCTACCCCCCTTGCCCGAACTGGCGAGCTTGGCTAGCAAGTCAGCTCGGGCATTCTGTTCTCTTGGCACGTGCACCACTTCAAATGAAGCGAAAGATCTTCTTAGCTCTTGCACGTACTCCAAGTAGGCTGCCATCTGTGGGTCCTTGACTTGGAACTCGCCAGTTACTTGTCCTGTGACCAATAGTGAGTCGCTCTTGGCCATCAGCACTCTCGCCCCCATTTCCTTAGCCAGCAGGGTTCCAGCGATCAAAGCCTCATACTCTGCTTGGTTGTAGCTTGCTTTGAAAGCGAACCTCAATGACTGCTCTATCAACACTCCGTTGGGCCCTTCCAAAATGACCCCAGCCCCGCTGCCCTGCTGGTTGGACGACCCATCAACAGAGAGTACCCAGCGAAAGTCACCCTCGGCGTTCTGTGCCACTTCGGAGGACAACTCGACCACGAAATCGGTGAAGACTTGCCCTTTGATCAATCCTCGGGGTTCATACTTGATGTCGAACTCCGAAAGCTCGACCGCCCACTTCACCATCCTTCCAGCCACATCGGGCTTCTTCAAAACCTTCTGGATTGGCAGATCAGTCATCACCAGTACCGTGAAGCTTTGGAAGTAATGACGCAATCTCCTCGCCGAGAATACAACCGCTAATACTGCCTTTTCTAGGGCCTGGTACCTTACCTCCGGGCCTTGCAGCACCTTGCTAATGAAATATATAGGCCTTTGGGTCTGGTCCTGATCCTGCACTAGCACTGCGCTGATCGCCCTTTCAGTTATGGCAAAGTACAGCCTGAAGGGTGTTATGCCTTGGGGCTTGCACAGAACTGGAGTGCTCGCCAAATATTCCTTGAGCTTTACGAAGGCCTCCTCACACTCCTTTGTCCAAACAAATCTGTTGTTCCTCTTCAAAAATTGGAAGTACGGGTGGCCCTTCTCTCCACTTGCCGATACGAATCGAGACAGGGCGGCCATCCGCCCCGTGAGTTGCTACACCTCCTTCACATTGGTGGGGCTCCTCATTACCAAAATGGCGGCGCACTTCTCGGGGTTAGCCTCCATTCCCCTCTCTGACAGAAGAAACCCCAGAAATTTCCCTGCTTCTACACCAAAAACGCACTTTTCAGGATTCAGTTGGAGCTTGTACCTGGCTATTGTGATGAACAACTCTTCCAAGTCTGTGACGTGCTTGTCTTTCTCCAGGGACGTCACGACCATGTCGTCGACGTATGCCTGCACATTCCTTCCGAGCATGGGCGCGAACACCTTGTCCATCAGCCTTTGGTATGTGGCCCCTGCATTCTTCAACCCGAAGGGCATTACCTTGTAGCAATAACATGACCTTTCCGTCATGAAGGCGGTCTTCTCTTCATCCATGGGTGCATTTTGATTTGGTTGTACCCCGAGAAGGCATCCAGAAAACTGAGCAGCTTGCACCCTGATGCACTGTCTACTAGGGCGTCAATGCTTGGCAAAGGGTAAGAGTCCTTCGGGCAGGCCTTGTTCAAGTCTGTAAAGTCAACGCACATCCGCCATTTTCCGCTGCTCTTCTTGACCAGGACAACGTTAGCGAGCCATTCTGGATATTGGATTTCCCTGATGTGGCCCGCTGTAAGTAGTTTCCGCGTCTCTTCTTTGATCGCCTGTCTCTTCTCCTCGTTGAATTTTCTTCTTCTTTGGCGGATGGGCCTGACTTGGGGGTCCATTGCCAAACGATGGCACAAGAAATCGGGGTCGATTCCCGGCATATCTGAAGCAGCCCACGCAAACGGATCCAAGTGTCTACTTATTACCTCGGCGATCTGGTCTTGCGTCTTGCTATCCAGGGTTCTTCCCAACTTAAACACCTTCCCGCTGATCTCCTTCTCGAGCCATTCCTCCACTGGCTGAGGTGTCCTCTCGCTGGCGATCAGCGCCCTCGCGATACCGGTTTATCTAGCGGCCTCCGAGCAGTTTCTCTCCGACCTCGCCTCTACATTCCCCATCGGCACATCGCCCTTAGCGACCACCTCTAAAGCCGCATCCGAAGCTCGCCGGGGTTCGCGCTCCGGCTCCACGCCAGGAGGAGGCGTTGTGGTTACGTGGCACACAAACCTCTTGTTCTTGAGGCTGTTTTCGTAACACTTCTTCGCCTCCTTCTGGTCGGAGCAAATAGTGATGATCATACCCTCCACAGATGGCAGCTTGACCTTCATGTGCCTTGTTGAAGGCACAACTCCTGTTCTGTTGAGCGTTGGCCTCCCCAGCAGTATGTTGTATGCTGACGGGGCGTTTACAAGAAGGTACCTGACCTTCTCCGTTCGTGAGGCCAAGCCGTCAGTGAAGGTCGTCCTCAGCTCGATATACCCCCTCACCTCCACTTGGTCGCCGACAAAACCGTACAAGCAGCCCCCATATGGTCTTAGCTGATCAGGGGACAGTTGCAACTTCTCAAAGGTTGGCCAAAACATCACATCTGCCGAGCTTCCTTGGTCGACCAGCACCCGGTGGACGGTCCTTCCCGCCGTGACAAGCGAGATCACAATGGGGTCGTTGTCGTGAGGCACCACGTCCCTGCGGTCCCGCTTGGTGAACGTGATGTCCATGTCGAGCAAGTGATCCTCAAAGACTTCCACTGACATTATCGACCTCGCGTACCTCTTTCGTTGCGACGCTGTGCACCCCCCGCCGGAGAATCCGCCAGCTATGGTGTGGATCTCGCCGTGAATAGGCACCTCGTGCTGTTGCCCTTCGCTGCTCGCCGGTTGAGACCCTGATGCTTGGTCCGCTTGCTTCTCTAGCAAGTAATCCTTCAGGAAACCACATTTGACCAGCTCGGCGAGCTGGTGCCCCAGAGCCAAACACGAATTGATAGAGTGGCCAAAACTCTAGTGGAACTCGCACCATGCGTTTGGTTTTGGCCCCAAAATCTTCTCCGCCGTTTTCTCAGGCACTTTTAGCCTGGCAGCTATGTTTGGGATGGCGATCAAATCAGCCAAACCCATCACAAACTCATACCTCGGGGGGCGATTACTCTCCCTGGGGCGCCCTGGTCCCTTGCTCTTATTTTTCTTAGGGTCGTAAGGATGACGCGTCCTTTGATCCCTCTTTCCCGCCGCCGCCTCCATTACCCTCTGAGGCTGTGCCCTTGCTTGGGTGCGCGGTTTAGCTGGGGCCACATTTCCTCTCTTCTTGGTGACCTCGCTCTCGGCGGCGATGTGAGCCACAGCACGTCGTCGGATTTCGGCGAACATGGCGGGGTGGCTCCTGATGAGCGACTCACTAAAAGGCCCAGGCAAATCGCCCTTTTTGAAGGCGTGCACGAACATCTCTTCGTCCTTTCCTGGCAAACGGACTATCCGAGCTCCGAATCGGTTCAGGAAATCCTTCAAGGACTCCCCTTGGTACTGCCTTATATCAAACAAGTCGTAAGACACCAAAGGTGGCGCCTTGTTCACTATGTACTGCTCAACAAACATCTTGGAAAACTGTTGGAACGTGGTAATGTGGCCAGTGGGTATACTGACGAACCAGTCCAACGCCGTTTCGCTCAAAGTGCTCATGAACACCTTACAATACACCGCGTCTGAGCCCCCGGAGAGCATCATCTGAGTATGAAACGCCGTGAGATGGGCTTCAGGGTCCTCCACCCCAGTGAAAAACGCTTTCATTGCCACAGTGTTAGCCGGGACTACCGAGTCCATGATCTCTTGGGAAAATGGCATAGGAAAGCTGCGTGGTGGGGATGGGGGTGCAGATCTGTCCCCTGCCGCACGCTCCTCCCGCTCCTGAAGGGCTTTGCGCAGCTCTTCGTTGATCCTGTTGAGCTCTTCGTTCCTTGCTTGCGAGGCCACCAGCGCCTCGTGCATCCTTTCCTGCTCAGAACGCGATGCAGCCACGTTCTCCTGTAGCGTCCTCATCATGTCCATCACTTGCGTCATGGACACAGCATCTTCGTTGGTTGATGGCGCAACTGAACTGGAGCGCGTTGTCCTCATCCTTCCTTAGCAAACTCAGCAGCTCAAAGAACTCCAAACAAACGGTGAAAACTCCAGGAGTCGACTGCGATAGCGAGCAGTCGAACAGAAAACACTCGAAGCACCATCAACACAAACTATGGTTGGGAATCACCTTTTATACGTGTCCCACGGTGGGCGCCAAATGATCCTGCCGACAACTCGAGCATGGAGGAATTGCCTCGTCGCTTGCTTGACCCGCCTATGGCAACTGTGCTATCTGCAAGAACACTCTTAGAGCCTCCTCCTCTGGGAACTCCGAACGCAACCTGCAAACACACAGACAGCGCCTCTAGCGGCCGTTTGCACTTCGACGCTCAAGTTAGATCCCAGAATCACTAGAAAATAATGTGTGTAAAAAACAGTGTGTGTGTATTTCTCTCTGATTCCCTTTTTATCTCCCTCTGTGTTTGTGCCTAACAGAATTCTGATACGCTGTTCTCTGCGTGTGTCAGAATTCTGTTATGCTTTTGTATGAAAACGTACCACAGTCAGGGTCGTGGGTGTCTGGGTTTTCTGTCTGTACCTTTCACGACACGGAGTGCACCTTTATCTAGGCTGCGCCCCTCTCAGACAGTGACACGTGGAGGCATGCAACTCACATCTAACCGTGCACGTGCCACCACCTGAAGGGCTCTAGCACATCTCTTTGTGCGCCTAAGTTATTCCCTTGCGGAGTAACTTAGCGCGTCTCTTCCATCTGGGTGAAATCGCACATTCCCAGAAGAACGCCAGGTGTCGTTGGACTAGGCACACTCACAAAGCATTGCTCTCTGCATATACGATTTCCCCTTCACGATGCCATGCACGTAATGGGTTGAGAGAGTAACCAATCACTGACCGGTTTACTGACTCCCTCAGGCCACTCTCGTGCACGAATATACCAACGAGGAGCTCTTCTTTCTCTGAGGTATGATCATGCGAGGTCCATGCGTAACGCTCTCGCTGGGAATCTCAGTTCCAGTTTAACTGTGTGTAACACGAAACCCCGATGACCATGCACCCGATGACTGATCGGTGCTCTATTGCTTCTCGCGTTCTCCCCCGGGTGTTTATCTTGGAACTGATCTGTCGGTGGCCACTCGGTTACTGACCACCGATCTCCATACCGGGGGATCGCCTCCATGATTACTCTGCCACCCGATCCACGTGTCCCCCAGCGAGTGTTCCATGTGGTTATCTGTTGCTGACGTCATCGACTACCGATGACCGATCGGATCAGATAACATTTGAGACTTAATCATTGCAACACATGTGAAACTACTAAGAAATAAACTAGAAAATCATTCTCAATTGTTCAATCAACATTAATCATGAAAAATCTATACATATTACAAATGGAGACGGCTCTCAAGGTAAGTTTAAACACGTGTCCTCTCCACAAAATTTTGGAAAAAAAATTCAAAAAACTTTAATACCAAAAGTAGAACAAATTTCACCAATCAACACAACACACCTGGACCAACCAAAACGTGACACGTAACACTCTTTAAAAGTCACTTTTCTCTCTCTCTCATTCTGTTTCGTTTTCCTTCTCTCTCTCATTCCTTTTTCTCCATTCTCTCTCTCAAACTCTCTTTTCAATGAAACCCTAATTGCAACCCTTTTGCCCCTCGCTTCTCTCCTTTTCCTTTACTCATTTTCACCATTTTGGCAACTGTGTCACTCATACGGAACTTCTGAACAGTTCAGTGCTTCACAATTTTCCCAAAAACAATGTGTTCAGAATGGAGGATTAGGGTTTTTTTCCGCAACTGTGTTTGCAGAACAATTTGCAGAAGAATCATAAATCACAAACAAGGTAATGTTTTTTCAAATTCAAATTTGATATTGGATGAATTATGGCACCTTTTTCAGACTACATATACCTCCTCTTCTGGGATTGATTTTGCACTACATTGAATATCTTTTTTTTTTTCTGCTTCTCATTCGATTCTTAGTATTGTGTTATTCTCATTCCATTATTCAGTGCATTTTATATTGATTTTCATTCGGTTTTCGTCCTCTTCTCATTGCATCGTTGATTCATTTCATATTCATTTGAACCTCATTGTTTTGCTTTTTTTTTATTGGATTTTGTATTGCGTTTCATATGGGTTCAACCTTTTTAAAAGTTTCTTTTGTTCATGTGCAGTATTTTTTTATGCAAATAATTTCTGTTTTTTAAATTTTTTATTCATCTTTTCATTCGATTCTTTTATGCATTTCATATTGATGTTCATCATGTTTAAATTTTTGGGTGCTTTAATTTTTTTATTCCTCTTCTCATTTGATTCTTCGATGCATTTCATATTCATGTTCATCCGGTTTAAATTTCTGTGTGCATGTGCCATTTGAAGAGACAATTTGTTCTATTGTATTCTGCACACTACATTTCATATGGATTTTCATCCTCTGTATTGTATTTTTATGAGATTTTTTATGCTAGGTCCTACCCTTTTGAATCAGAACTAGCAAAGTTTGGATCGAAAGTAAAATGTTTGAGAATCAAAAGTGAGGTAAACTACATTGTTTTCAAGATTTTAGGTCATTCTAAACTCCATTTCTTTATATGTTTTCAGTTCAGTGTTTGTTACTTTTTTTCCAAGTCATGCATTTCTTTAGATTTAAAGTTCTGAGTGCTCATTTTGTGTCTTTGTTTAATGTTTTTTGTTTACTTGATGCATTCAACATCTTCCATTGTCTTTGTTCTCTTTTTCTTATTCTTTTTCATTTTTTTTGACAGGAAGTATATAATTAACATCATTAAATACCTGTCAGAGCAATTAAGTCCCATCTTTATTTTTTTCCTTCTCCCACATACTGTGACAGTTCTCTATTCTTTATACACTGCTTTCAAGATAATTATTTCTTCTTTCCAATGTAGATTTCTTAGATATTTTTGCAGCAAGTAATCATTATATATATAATATATATATATATATTATTTATATACCATAGCCGTTTTCTATTCTTTAAACAATGCTTTCAACATATTCATTTATTATTCAGAGTCCTACTTTCTTTCCCACTTCCTTAATTTTGTTGTTCTATTATTCACTGTCATGGTGCCCAGTATTGAAGAAATTGTTAGACTTGACACACGAGGTTTGTTTTGTTCAATGAACATCCGCGGTGAAGTATGTATTTTTTTTCTGTATTTTCTTAAATTTCTACTTTTATACAGTTTCTATAGTTGCTTACTTTTATTCTTTATTTCAAAATTTATAGTTTGGGGATGTTGATCGTGCATTTGCTATTTAGTTTCAAAAAGAAATTGGTGAAAAGTGGACCCTTGCAGATAGCGCAAGGAATGTACATATAGTACAATATAACCAAGATTTGTTGTCTCCAGAAATGATGAGAGGGTGGTGGACTTTGGCTGATTTTTATGGGTTTGAAGGGTGTTCCGTCCGGTTGACCTGGGACATCTTCGTGCACGACCTCAACCGTCAGCTAGGGACTCCTTCCCACTGGTTACCTGTGTAATCCTGCAGAGAAAGACAAGACAAAAGGGCGCCCTAGCGGCCGTTTGCACTCCGACGCTCAAGTCAGCCAGCAAGAAACACCAAAAACTGTGCACCTCCGTATCGGAGCACCGCGTGTGGCACTCTGAAGGTGGTCAAAACAAAGAACTGTGTCTAGTGTATATTTTTCCTTCTAGCAAAAACCTTCCCTAGTCCCTTGCGCGTAACCTCAAAGCTCGAACAAGCAACTAGAGAGTTTTCTGGGAAATTTGCCAAAAGTCCAACCTTGTTTCCAACATTCTCTGCGCTATTTAAACTGCCCAAGCATTTAAAGCGCCTTAAAGCGCTTTTAATCATAAAACATAACGCACTTAATTAGCACGTCTAATTAGAAAACGTAGCGCATTTAAGACGTTGAAACGCTTGGGAGCCTTTATAGTACCTTAAACGCTCGAAACAGAAACTATATTGAATGACTTTAATTACCTGGTACCTGACTGAATGGTGTTTCTATTCTGACCTGGCTGTCGTACATGTGGAGGGCCTCACAGCGCCGTGACCCCACCTGGGGACATTTCTGCCCATCTTGGGACGTTTCTACGTGAGTCCTCCTGCTTGGGAGTGCTACTGCGCAAGGGGTGACTTTTTGGGTGCCAACTCATGCCCCCAATTATCTAGTCACTCACTTTGAGGGCGTATCTGCCTTCCTCTCGTACCCTGCACCTGGCTGCCCTGGGCGTGACCCTCCCCTTGAGTCGTATCTGCCCAAAGGCGTCCCTGAGGCGGCAGGGGTACTTCACGAGTCAAGCTGCCCTACACTGGTGCTATCACTATGGCCTTGAAGCCACCCTTTCCTTCTCTTTTTCACTGCCCCGGATCATCGGGACCTGAGGCCTTCCCACGGCGTCGCTCCCTCCATGGTCTTTCCTACCCATGGGTATCGGGGAACTACACTGTGATTGCCTTGCCTTAGCGATACTTGATCTTGGCGACGCCCTGGTTGGGCGACGCCTTCACCTAGGCGACACCTTGCCTTGGCATCTCCTCACCTAGGCGACGCCTTGTGTTGACTTTGACTCTAGGCGTTGACTTTGACCTTGACTTTGTCAACGCCCGGATACGGGACGGTACAAAGGGGATCACTCTATCTTATTTCGTTACGTCGGCGAAAATGCTCTCCATAAAATTGTTTATATGGAAGATGTCCCTGAAAGTGGTTTCAATCGTTATTTGGATGAAGTTGAAGGGAGGAAACCGTTGATCATTGGTCTCTTTGACCATTTTTCCATTAAGTTGTCTCTGGTACACGTAAATGCAAGTTTTCTAGTGAGTTTAACATTGATTTTAAAAAAAATTACGTATCTTATATTGTATTCCTTTTGTTTACTTATTATTTGGATGTTATTAAAGGATATACTTGCTGCATTTTCTAAATATCTTTGCAAAGGTAGATTCAGAACGGTTACGCTACATGGAGTATTGAAGGATGTAAAATGCAAGGTTTTAAAAGGAAGGTTTCCTTATAGAACCATTAAAACTAGTAACGGCTGGAAGAATTTTTGTCATCTTCATTCTTTTCGTGAAGGCCACAAAATTATCTTTGAATGCGATAACATGAACCCATCCTCTCATATCAGGGTTTTGCTCTTGATGACAAGTTTTTATGTTAACTAAGCCTTTAAGTTTTTTTGTTATCCTTTTAGGCTAAACGTTTCCAATCAGTGTTTTGAAACGAATTTTGGCTAAACTTGCAATATGCATACATAACGTGTTAAATTTTTCATTCATTATCTGAAAAAGTTTAAACGCATGTCATCTGTAAAACAAATGGAGAGGACTCAAAGATAAGTTTAAACACGTCTCATCTGTAATAGAAATAGAGAGGAATGATCATAATTTTTTTCATGAGAAACGCATAAGAGTGAAATTATTGTAAAGTACATGTTTACAAAATTAAATCATTAAGAGCTAGGATTTATATTTTTGAGCACGGCTTATTTTATCTTAATATTTTGTAGTATTGTTTTAATGACAAGGTGGTTGCATAACTTTACAGGATTCAGTAAAGATAGCACCTATAGGATGTAGTTGTTGTCTAGCAAACCAAGAGAATTCTAGAATTTTTATTGTAATGTCCACTTTGTGGATAAAATTTATTTTTCTTAGTGTTCTTTAGATATGAACTTTTGAGTAATTACATTCTCATCTGAATGCAGGATCGGTGATGGGCGCCTCCAAAAGGATGATGCTGGCGAAGGCAATAAAGGACGCTCGTGCGGCCAAAGCGGGCGCTTCCTCTGTCCCTGCTGCTGACTCGATCCCCCCATCGACCATGCCGCCGCCACCATCAACTCCTACTGAAGCTCCACTAGGTTAATCTTCACCGTCCCCCCGTAGCCCTGAGGCGCTTCAGACTCCTGGCTCTCCTCTGCCCATCGCCAGGGAAGCTAGACCCAAACCCGTCGAGGAGTGGCTCGAAAGGGAGATCGGGGGAAAGGTCTTCAAACTGGGAAGATCCTTGGAGGCTGAGCTCCAAGACCAGATCGCCAAGGTGATAGAGCGACATCTGGATGCTTTTGCATGGTCTGCTTCAGACATGCCGGGAATCGACCTCGACTTCTTGTGCCATCATCTAGCAATGGACAACCAGGTCAGGCCGGTGCGACAAAGAAGAAGGAAGTTCAACGAGGAGAGAAGACAGGCGATCAGGGATGAAACACAGAAGCTCCTCGCCGCAGGCCATATCAGGGAAGTCCAGTACCCTGAGTGGCTGGCCAATGTCGTGCTGGTGAAGAAAAGCAATGGGAAGTGGCGCATGTGCGTCGATTTCACTGACCTAAACAAGGCTTGCCCAAAGGATTCGTATCCTTTGCCAAGCATAGACGCCCTGGTTGACAGTGCTGTAGGGTGCAAGTTGCTGAGCTTCCTGGACGCCTTCTCGGGGTACAACCAGAGAAAGATGCATCCCATGGATGAAGAGAAGATCGCCTTCATGACCGAGAGATCGTGCTACTGCTACAAGGTGATGCCCTTTGGGCTGAAGAACGCGTGGGCCACGTACCAAAGGTTGATGGATAGGGTACTTGCACCAATGCTGGGGAGGAATGTGCAAGCGTACGTGGATGATATGGCCGTGACCTCGCTGGAGAAGAGCAAGCACGTTGCGGACTTGGAGGAGTTGTTCACCACAATCACCAAGTTCAGATTAAAGCTGAACCCCGAGAAGTGCATTTTTGGCGTGGAGGCGGGAAAGTTCTTGGGATTTCTCTTAACTGAAAGAGGAATAGAGGCCAATCCTGATAAGTGTGTTGCCATCTTGGCGATGAGGAGCCCGGCTACCGTGAAGGAGGTGCAACAACTTACAGGTCGGATGGCCGCCCTGTCTCGTTTCGTATCGGCTAGCGGAGAGAAGGGCCATCCGTACTTTCAGTGTTTAAGGCGGAACAACAAGTTTGCCTGGACGAAGGAGTGTGAAGAGGCCTTCGTCAAGCTTAAAGAGTACCTGGCGAGCCCGCCGGTTTTGTGCAAACTGTTGGTGGGAACCCCTCTCAGGTTGTACTTTGCTGTGACTGAGAGGGCGGTGAGTGCGGTGCTCGCCCAAGACCAAGATCAGGCTCAGAAGCCAATTTACTTCGTCAGCAAGGTGCTGCAGGGCTCGGAGGTGAGATATCAGGCCTTGGAGAAAGCTGCACTGGCTGTGGTATTTTCGGCGAGGAGGTTGCGCCATTATTTTCACAGTTTTACCATACTGGTGATGACCGACTTGCCCATCCAGAAAGTCCTGAAGAAGCCTGATGTAGCTGGTAGGATGGTGAAGTGGGCGGTGGAGCTGTCGGAGTTCGATATCAAGTACGAGCCCCGAGGTCCGATCAAGGGGCAGATTTTCGCTGATTTTGTGGTCGAGCTCTCGTTAGAAGCAGCGCGAGTTGAGGGGGATGATTTCCGTTGGGTGCTCTCGGTGGACGGATCGTCGAACCAACAGGGTAGCGGTGCTGGAGTCATCCTGGAAGGGCCCAACGGTGTGCTGATTGAGCAGTCCCTGAGGTATGCTTTCAAAGCCAGCAACAATCAAGCAGAATATGAGGCGCTCATCGCCGGAATCTTGCTGGCCAAAGAGATGGGAGCTAGGGTGCTGATGGCTAAGAGTGACTCGCTGTTGGTCACGGGACAAGTAACAGGCGAGTTCCAGGCCAAGGATCCACAAATGGCGGCTTACCTGGAGTATGTGCGGGAGTTGAAGAGTTCCTTTGTCTCCTTTGAAGTGGTGCATGTGCCCAGAGAGCAGAATGCCCGAGCTGACTTGCTAGCTAAGCTCGCCAGTTCGGGCAAGGGGGATAGACAGAGGACGGTGATCCAAGAAACTCTGAAGACGCCTAGAGCATTTAAGGCAGACCACCTGGTTCTTCAAATAAGCAAGTCGACGGAGAAAGCGGCGAGAGGTCACAGGTCTTTAACTCAAGAGACCTTGAGATCGCCGAGAATAAGAGCATGTCGGGGGGAGAAGGTGAACGTGGCGCAGGTTTGCGCTACACATGAGCCAGACACCTGGATAACACAGTACAAGCGATGCCTGGCAGATGGCCTTCTCCCACTGGATCCGACGGAGGCCAGGAAGATAAAGAAGAACTCCAGCAAATTCACGATGATTGATGGCGAGTTGTATAGGTTTGGGTTCACACACCCACTCCTGGAATGTGTGCACGGAGAGAAATGTGCAAGAATTACGACCGAGCTCCATGAAGGGATATGCATAAGTCACGTCGGGGGTCGAGCTCTGGCCGCGAGAACCCTTCGTGCAGGTTACTACTGACCAACAATGAGGGAGGACTGCAAGAAGTATGCACAGTGTTGCAAGCAATGTCAGCAGCATGCCGATTGTCACAAAGCGTCTCCCGAAGAGTTGAAGTCGATTTACAGCCCTTGGCCGTTTCATACGTGGGGAATCGACATTATGGGACCTTTCCCATTGGCGATCAGGCAGATGAAGTACTTGGTGGTGGCGATTGAATATTTCACCAAGTGGATAGAAGCAGAAACAGTAGCCCAGATCACCGCACACAAGATCGAGAGCTTTGTGTGGAAGAACATCGTGTGCCGGTTTGGCGTGCCTAAGCGCCTGGTGTCAGACAACGGGACTCAATTGGCAAGTCACCTGTTGAAGAAGCTGTGCAAAGAGGTGGGAATTCAACAAGTGTTTGCATCCGTCGAGCATCCCCAGACAAATGGCCAAGTAGAGTCCGCCAATCGGGTATTGCTAAGAGGCTTGAAGAGAAGGCTAGAGAAGGCCAAGGGATCGTGGGCTGAGGAGGTACCCCGCATAGTTTGGGCGTACCACACCACCGAGCAGTCAGGAACCCATGAGACCCCGTTTAGCTTGGTCTATGGGTGCGATGCAATGATTCCAGTGGAGATCCAGGAGAGCTCGCCGAGATTCCAGAACTTTGTAGTGGAAGACTCGAATGAGGAAAGAAGGTTGAATCTGGATTTGCTGGATGAAGTCAGGGAGGAGACAAGAGTAAAAGTCGAGGCAGTAAAAAGAAGGATTGAACGAAGGTATAACTCGAAGGTGATGCCAAGGCAGTTTAAAGAAGGCGACCTGGTGATGAGGAAGGCCCACCAGTACGAGATGGAGAACAAGTTGTCGCCTAAGTGACGGGACCGTTCAGAATAACCGAGGCGCTCGGGAACGGCGCCTACCGCTTAGAAACATTGGAAGGAGGGGTGATTCCTCGCACTTGGAACACCACACACCTCAAGTTATATTACAGTTGAAGCTTTGTAAGTAAAAACAAACACGAAGAGTTTTGCAAGCTTTCTGTTAAAACAGTTTGAAGGGGGCACTCTTTTTTCCCTAAGGAGGGTTTTTAATGAGGCCACCCAATAAAGAAGAGTTTTCGAAGTTTAAAGTGTTTTAGATTGCATGCTTATTGTTACGAAAGTTTTAGAAAAAAGACCTTGTCACTCGTATGTGATTTAAGGCAAGTTTGAAGTTATGCGGCATCAGTTAAAGTTAAAAGTCCCCATCGTTTTTCGGCGACTGGCGGCATCAGTTAAAGTTTTAAAATTCCTCATCGTCTTTCGGCGATCGGAGGCACCAGCAACGTTTAAAAGACCTCAACGCCCTCGCGCGTCCTGAGGCGAGAAAGAGATTAAAAGACCTCCTCGCCGTCGAGCGAGTGCAGACGAGAAAGAGAAAAGTCCTCAGTGCCTCCAGGGGAGAGAAGATGTAGCCCCTAGGGCAATGTAGAGGCACCAGTAAAAAGTCCTCAGTGCCTCCAGGGGAGAGAAGATGTAGCCCCTGGGGCAATGTAGAGGCACGAGATAAAGGCCTTCTCGCCGTCGAGTGAGTTCAGGCAAGTTAAAGACCTTCTCGCCGTCGAGCGAGTTTAGGCAAGTTAAAGACCTTCTCGCCGTCGAGCGAGTTTAGGCGAGTTAAAGTCCTTCTCACCGTCGAGCGAGTTCAGGCGAGTTAAAGACCTTCTCGCCGTCGAGCGAGTTCAGGCAAGATAAAATCCTTCTCGTCTCGAACGAGTTCATGTACGGTGTAGAGGGTGGAAGAAGTTTGAAGGATAGCTAAGATAGGTTCAAAGAGAACGCCTAGCTGTCCGGCTTATTATTCTGAAACTCAGGGAGGTAGAGAAGGATCCGAAAGGCGCCTCTACCCCCCAGATGAGGGAACAATAGCCAAGTTACGAAGGCAAAAGGGGCTTACATCGCCAGGACCCTCTGGCGATCAGAAGAAATTCAGGCGATGGCAAGAGTAAGGACCCATTTTGATGGAGCAGATCAGGTGAACTACATCTTAAACTATCAGTTGGATTGAAACTTGCTGTTTAGTAAGTAGTTTCGCGCTGAAGTTCGTTGTCTTAAAGTTCACAAGTTATTAAAATGCCATCGTTCGAAAGGTGATAGTTTGGTCGAGTTTGAAGCAGTAAGTAAGCGGTAGAATCGCTGAATTAATTTCCTTGAGCGGTTTCTACTACGAAAAGCAGACTAAACAGAGAGACTAGGTGTAGAAGCGAAGAAGTTATAATAAGAGCAGTATCAGTTCAAGTACATGAGAAGAGAGGAAAAATATTACAAGCAAGGCCTAAAGATTGTGCAAAAAGATATCAGGGAATAAGCGGTGGAGGGAGATGACTAATCTTCAGAAGGCACGATCTTCCCATCCACCACTTCATTATATAATGATACCATGGAGAGGTCGAGCTCGGGGTACTGGCAGGCGACTTGCTCCAGGGCGGCGTCGAACCCGACGGCGAGGACTTGGGCGGAGCTTAGTTCGAGCTCTTCCTTTTGTCGTTTGAGCCCTTCGGTTTGCTGTTCTAGCTCGTCAGCTCGTTTCTTCAGTTCTTCAGTTTTCTCATGAGCTTGAACGAGGTCTTCAGCAACCTTTTTGCTTTCCTCCCGCACCTGGGCCAGCTCTGCAACAGTTCTTTTGTTTTCCTCTCTAGCTTCGGCGAGCTCAGCCACGACGTTGTTCCTCTCCTTTTCGACCTTTCCAAGGAGAACCTCCCGATCAACCGACCTTTTCTCGAGGTTCTCTACCTTGGCTGCATCCGCTTTTATTGATGCCTCCAAGTCAGCTACCTTGAGTCGGTAGGGAACCAGCTTACTCTCCAGCTCGATTTTCTCTTGAGCTAGGAGGTGCAGTTTCTGGCGTAGATCGGAGGCCTCCTTGCGTGCCACCCTCAGCTCGGCACTCATGGCGTCTTCCACCCTTGAGTGATCAATCTCCGCCATCATGAGGTTGCAGGACAGCTTCTCCGCCTCGATCCTTATCAGGCGATTCTCCTCTTGGAGTGTGGAGATATCATCCTGAAGTTTTTTGGTGGAGCTCTCCACAGATTTTGTTATGATGGAGGGGAGGTCCTCTGCCATCATTTTGAGCTTAGCTGTGAAGGGGCCCCAGATTTCTTTGACCGCGGGGGGAAGGCTTGCAGCCGCTGTTGGTGGAGGGGCTGAAGGGGCCTGGTGCTGACCCTCACCACCACCCTCTTGAATTGGTTAAGGAAGTTGGGTTTCCGGGCGTGGTGGTGAAGAGGGGGACTCGGTAATGAGTATTGACGAGTTGTGAGTGCCCTCATCCCCACCTGGTGCAGCTTCAGCGATTGATGCAGTTGAAGGAGGACCCTCTCCAGCAGATACGAATGGCGTGGAGGCGCTCGGAGGGTTCTCCATGAAGTTGGGCTCATTGCCTTCAACCGCAGGAAGTGCAGCTGCCAAGGGTATCACTTGGACTGGCGGTGTTGGAGCTGGGAGAGAAGGCGGTGTTGGTGTTGGTAGAGCAGGTGGTGAAGAAGGTGCCGCCCTTCTCCTTTTGGTAATGAGGCCGTCCTCAGTTGCCTCATCATCTTCATCTTCGTCTTCTTGAACCACTTGAGGAGTTTTCCTCTTTGGTTTCTTTAAGACGAGCTTCTTTCGTTGAGGGGCGGGTAGTGCCTCTGGAGGAGCTGGGCCTTGAGGGGGCGATCTGCCTTAGGCAGCGGCGATCTCCACCACCGAGTTTGGCACGGTTTGAGAGCCCGATGCCAATCTGTGGGTTCGGGCGAGCGCCCTCGGTTCAGCCAATTTGCCTTTGCCCAACATGAGATCTGCACGGTGTGAAAATATACAAGTAAATGTGCGAATGATGCAAACAAATGGTGCAGGAAATGAAAACCAAGTCTAATGCGCCACAAGCAGGACGCCTAATAATAGATAACAGAAATGCAGCGCAAGACGGAAACCTAAATGTCAAGGTAAGCGCTAACCTATGTGAGCTTCGAGTTGGCCCTCGAGGAACTCGAAGGTGATTATTGCGGAGGTGGGAAAGGTGATGTTAGCGGCTGCTACGCCTTTCCAGAAGAGGCATATATCCTTGTCCAACTCGCCCATGTTGTCAGGACTTCTTGGCCTTCTGAAGCTTTCCTTGGAGTCCTTACTTCCCTTGTTTACCCAGTACAAGGGAAAGCCATCGAGCAGCGAAGGGTCTTGATCATTTTGGCGCACTTGGACGAACTTTCCCTTCCAATCTTTGTAAGATTGCTGGAAGATAGAGAGGATCGATCTCCCAGTAATTCCGTTTAAGCTCACCTAGAGGCGGTCCCCAGGATTCTTGGCCTCGAACAGGAAAAGGAAGACGTCTACCGAGGCCGGTTGTCCCAAGTGCGCGCACATAATTTGAAATGCCCGCACGAATGCCCAACTGTTGGGATGGAGCTGGGCAGCGGCGATATTGAGCTCGGTCAATAGTTCCCGTTCAAAACGGGTGAAGGGAAGCCTGAGTTTCACCTTCTTGAAGAGAGTGGTGTAAATGAAGCAGAACAACTCGCCGTTGTTCCCCTTGTCATCCACGCAGATTGGCACGTCAGGAGGGCAAGGCA
Source organism: Phaseolus vulgaris (assembly GCF_000499845.2). Taxonomy (NCBI): domain Eukaryota; kingdom Viridiplantae; phylum Streptophyta; class Magnoliopsida; order Fabales; family Fabaceae; genus Phaseolus; species Phaseolus vulgaris. The sequence continues at coordinate 41,358,907 of NC_023749.2, forward strand.
GCACCATCAGTTTGTCGTCGTGCTCCTTGTGGAACGAGAGGTTGGGTTCGTCCCCTTTCTTCAACCGTAGCACCGCCAACGCAGAGTTTACTGAAGAAGTCTCCTTCGGCAAAGTTGGGGTGGCCCATGGGTAGAGTTTTTTGTAGTCTGGAGTGGGAATGGAGGCTCCTCCGGCGACTGGTGGGGTTGCCTGAGCAAGGTTGGGACGAGAGGTTGCAGGCCTCTCAGCCTGGGAAGAGGGAGCACTAGATGCTCGCGGTGGGTTATGCGCTTGGGATGGAGGGTTTCGTGATGAAGGAGGAGGATTCGCGGTGGTCTTTGTACGAGCCATCGCAGGAACTGCAAAGGAAAAAGAAAAAAGAAAGATGAACGAAGGTTGTAGAGATCGACTCGATTGTGGACGAAGGATGAAAAACGAACGAACGAGAGTTCGTTGTGATGAAAGTAATGGAAGACGAAGCCCTAAGTTGCGAGAAGGAAGAAGAAAAGGGAAAAACAACCCACAGCGTATGCACCAGACAGATAATGGATGATGCGAATCGGTTAAAATGCAGCAGGTATCAACAGAAGGAGTAAAAGAGGTACCTTTCGATGATCAGATGAGCGTTGAAGGGAGTTGGGGATTGAGAGAGTTGAAGAGCGTCGTGGGTTTGCAGAGGAAACTCAGAGCGTTTTTTAGAAGGCAGAGAGATGATGAAACAGTAAAAATGAAAGGGTTTAAGGGTTTTTCAAACGTTTTTGGAAGCGCAAACGACAGCTATAGATGACCGTTGATGAAGCCACGTGTCGACCGATTGGAAAAAGGTGTTTGGTGGAGCGTCAGAGAAGCAGAGGGTACGAGCGTTTGGAATTCTGTGCCAGCGCCACGCAGATCGGCAGTGACGTGACCTCTTAGTCTTTTCGCTAGACAAGTCTTCGCTTAAGACTGGGGGGCTTGTGTACCGCCCAGGTGGTCGAAAGTGATGACGTGGCAGCAAGCTATTATATAGGCGTGTTGAACGGGACACCTGGCTGGCAGAAGGGAAGGAAGTTGGGGGGCTCGTGTAGTCGCCAGTTATTAAGTTGGCGTGCTCCGATCTCTAGCATACCTAAACCGGCGGTCACCGGGTTTGAGATGAAGTCGCTGGATGTGAACCCAGGCGACCAAGTGATTAGAGATCGCCGAAAGAAGGACATCGCCGAAGGATCAGGGAAGCTTGTTCCAGGCTTTCGAAGCAGAGGATGAAGTCGTCAGATAGTCATTCCCTAGCTGGCCAGAGGTTGAGGTCGAAGAACAGCTTACCCGAGCATGCACGATGAGGCAAGTGAAGTAGATCATGAAGGCGGCCGGCGAGACCACAGGGAAGGTATGTATTAAGGCACCCGTACTCGCCACACAGAAGAGATCACGCTCCAAGGAAGTTATACGCTGAGTTGTTTCCTGCACAAGTAACTTAGCTAAAAGCCCGAAGAGTAAAAAGTGACGCCCAAGTCAAGGATGCTCCAGATGATGACACGTGTACAGCTGGATGCGAGCCACGTGTCCAGATGTGTAACTGTCAGGAGAGAGAAAGAGCACACGTATATAAGAGATTCTAACGAACTTCTGAGGGAAGCGCGTTTTAGAATATTTCTTTTACGCTTGTGAGAACTTGAGTACGCTGAGAGAGAATTTTGCACGGTTCCAGAAAGTTCTTAAGTTTTCTCTTAGTATTTGGTGGTTCAGTCGCTGACTTGGGCGCCGGAGCGTGATCGGCCGCAGCGGCGCCGTTTTGTCTTTTTGCAGGTTCTTGAGGTGAATCAAAGCGAAGGACGAAAGATAACACGGCGCAAAGTCGATCCAGATCTGACGAGGCAAGGCTCTTGCGTCTTGATCAGCAGGCAGGATCAGTCGTAACTAAGATTGTTCGGCTTAAGATGGGGAAGATGACATGTCTTAGTAAGACTTTGAGTTCAAGCACCCTAAGTATCCACCATGAGGTAGTACATTCTCTTCTCAGTAAGGTTCTAAGTCTAGAAGTACTAGGCTATTATTAGCTATAGCTAAGAGTGTGTAGCTAAAGACAGGTAATGTGACCCACCTCGGTGTCGGTGAAACCACTCGAGCTTGGGCGCTCTAAAGGAAGAGCTAAGGTTAACTTTACGGGATAGCAGTGCACCACGAAGGTGTGAAGAGTAGATTTGGTATGTAAGCCAACACCCAAGTCAGATACTCCAAGCAAAGAAAGGTAATTACTTAAGAGTAGACCTGGTGTGGAGATTAGCACCCAAGTCATCCTTGATGATGGGGAAAATCGCACTCAGAAAGCAGGTGGTCCTTCTAAGCATGCAGGTTCTGTTCAACAAGATCGAGAGGCCTGATCCTTGCTGACGTGATCAATAGCGAGTAAGACGTTCTTCGTGGGCAGGGGGTATGAGTCATCCACAAGTTAGCTCTACCAGAGCATTGTGATTTCCCATACTTAGTTGGTGTCGTTGTTTAGGTAGTTGGTTATATTACTACTAGATGATAAGTTTATACTAGTTTAGGTAGTTGGTTATATTACCAAGGCATGCATTGTTAATATACTAGTCGAGGTGTGCCGAAACTAAAGGAGTTAAAAAAGTAAATTAATGTGCTAATACAGGCTAGATATTAGAAAGTTTAAAATTGTTGAGAAGGCCACAAAAGGCGGTTGGTTACAAGGAGATGCTACTCATCTACGAGTTGCTCGTCCATCATCGTCTTGCCTAAGCCAAGTTGGGAGAAGTCCATCCCATGATAGATTCCTGAGGCTTGGGCAACGAGGTCTTCAAAGCCCGCCATGTATGAAGTAGCAGTGTCATCGGTGAGGGCTTCCCATTCTTTCACCAGCTCCTCACCCTTCTGAATCAGTTCCTCATCCTTTTGCACCAACTCCTCCTTTAGCCTCTCCACCTCAGCTTGGAGCCTTGCGTTCTAGTAAGATAATTCTAAGGCTTCCTTTGACTTCTGAATCAGGAGAGCCTTAGCTTCTTATTACGACCATTGGAGTTCTTCATGATGCTTTGACGTTTCTTGCTTAAGGCCCCCAACCTGCCGCAGGAGCTCGGTGACCTCATGGAACTTCTTCTTAGTCGACCCTTTCCACTCCCTCAACTTGTTGTTTCCCCAGCTACCTCTTAACCTGCTACACCAAGTGATATTCCTCGAGGCCAGCCAACTTTTCTTTGGTCTTGGTGGGCAGAAGGATTTTCTCCAAGAAGGAAGGGACATCCAAGTTAGGATCCCACAACTCTTCCTCCTGAGTGCTTGTGCCCTCACCTTCTTGCACCACTACCATGTCACGAGGAGGAGGTGGGCTTGGTGGAGGAGCCTGTTGCGAGGGAGCACGCCCATCTAAGACGAAAAGCTCGGAGGTCTGAAAATGGTGGCCTTTCGTCTCCTTTTGAAGACCGGCCTAGAATAGGTTTCCTCATCGTCAGTAGGAGCAGGGGAAACAACAAAAACAACTTTTAACTTAAGATCTTCAGTGGGGAGTGCTTGGGCAGTCGCCTTCATCTTCTTGGCTCTAACTGCCAGGTCTTTCTTGTTGAGCTTACCCAACATATTGTCTACAAGAAAAACAAGGGAAGTTCAGCAAACAAATAAGCAAGTCAACACCAGTAAGAGTAAAAGAAGGAAAGATACCAATGTATACTTTTAGTCCCTCCGGGGAGAACTATTGGCTTTTTAGGGTGGCCGTATCAAAAACCACCTTTAGGTTGGAGAAGAAGTGACACATTTCTTGGTCCCGCTGTGCATGCTCTCCAGGCATCGAGCACCCTAGAAGCTCGATTTCTGGGTCCAGTATAAGGGGAACCTATCTAGAAGAGTGAAGTCACTTTTGTTGCATCGCACCTTCAGAAACTTGCCTTTGAAGCCTTTATACGACTACTGGAAGAGCTACAACAATGCTCTCCCAGCCACCCCATTGAAGGAAACCCACAATTGGCAGTCCAAACGCTTGGGCTCAAAGAAATATAAGAAGACCTTCATAGGTGGAAAAAAGGCCAAAATGAGTGCAAAGAATGGATAAACCTCGAACAAATGCCCAACTATTTGGATGTAGCTGGGCTGAGGCGACGTTGATTTCGGTAAGAAGCTCTTTTTCAAAATTATACAAGGGTAAGCAAAGGAGGACTTTCTTAAATACAGTGGTATAAAAATAGAAAAATGGACCATCAGGGTCCAAGGACTCATCGCAACAGACTGGCTCATCCTCTGTACATGGCATTAACTTAAGGCCTCTATCATTTCTTGGGGCGTTCACTTTTCATAGAAATCACTATTTGCTCATGAGAGGTGTATATGGAGGTTTCTTCTAAAAGGTTCTCAGGAGCCCAGGGGTACATAGTTCGGTAATCCATCATAAAAAGTATCTAGTACAAAAAAAAAAGCAAATACAAACACACATTCAGGCAAAGAAAACAACATGCATTCAAGGAAAACGATGAAACTAGCAGGAATAACAATCAGCATAATCAGAAAATAATGAATACATAACAGTCCCAGCCCAGGCGATATGATCATAATTAAAGCGTCAATCAGACAACGATGCCAATACATAGTCATGAGTTGAGTGGAAAGAGGTACCTGTGTTCAGAGAGCGAGTCGAGGCGAGGAGGTTTGATGTGAGTTGATTTTTAGATGTTTTCATTTATGGTGACACTTTTACTTAAGATTAGGATTTTAACAATTAACGGTGAGGACCTAAGGAAGATTCCCACTGGACACAAACTTAACCAAGTGGTTAAGTAAGTGTAAAGGTTCATTTCACAGAGGCAAAGATTAAAAGAAAGATATGGTGAGGATGAGATGCAATTGTGGAATTGAAAATGGGCACAAGGTTAACATCAATGGTGGTCATGGCCTCCAAATGATGCACCATACTCATGATTATGAGCGAAACCCAAGAACAACAAAGAATAGAAACAAAGAGAGAAACACATAAAATGGAATGGAGAAATGGAAGGAAAATGGAATGAGAAAACTTATGATGGTTGGTGAGAAATGTCACGCTATTTGGAGTGTGATGTGCTCCAAGATGAGTGTGTTGGCCACCACTTGAGAGCTTCCTAAATCACTCAAGATAAGAACTTAAACCTAAGAGGACATAAACCTCACTAAGAGCTCACAAAATTTTTGCAGACTTTCTTTACTTCTTTCAAATTCAACTCGTAAAATACAATGGGTAGGTCACCTATTTATAGGTGAAGGAGCCTTGGAAAACAAGCAAGATAGGTAGGATGGGAAAAGGGAAAAATAGGTAGCCTTAGGGTTTGACTAAGTCAAACCCGTACCCTAGGCTTTTTTTCTTGAAACTAGGTCAAATTTCCTTCCTAAAGGGCTAGGAACAAGCTAAAATGATAACTACACCCTCCATTATGCTAAAGGCACCTTATTCTAGCCTATCTTTGCTATTTGGACTCCTAAAGTGAGCCCAAATTATTTACAAATATATTCTATTTTTTAAGAAGACCAAAAGGAAGAACTTCTGATATTCAGGTTTATAGATTCTTCTTCTTTTGCTGATTCTTTCTCGAGGCTTGGTGGGGCTTGGCTTTGTATCTTGAGATGACTGACCCTTTTAGGAAGTGCTTATTGTGTCCTTAGTTATTTGTTTGTTTGTATCAAGGTTTCCCAGCTTAAGGAAGGAGGTGTAAAGAGTTTGAGAGAGGCGCGAAAGCTTCGTTAAAGAGAAATGGAACAATGAGAAACACTGAGGATTTTCGAACGTTAAGTAAAACGATGGTGAGAAGGGAAAACGACAATTGCTTCCAACCGTTGATGAAGGGCGACGTGTACGCTCGCAATGGAGTATGGTGAGATGTCATCTTAGAGACGCTTTGTGCGTCACCCCACACTCGCCACTATGAGAAGGACACGTAAGCCGCCAAGGGCGTGCAAGTAGTCCCTTTGCTAAAGCAAGCTCAGCTCGAGATTGGGGGCTTGTGTACTGGACCAGAGCGCTCAAACCTCGACACCTGTGACAGGCAGGTCAGCTCGGCTATTGGGCCAGAATAACGGGCCATGTAATTGGGCCCCAGATGTATGTATAAGTCCATTTTTGTATAATTAAGGTAATCCTTCATGCATAAGGCCTAAGCGGCTAGCGAGGGGTAATTATGGACCTAGAGGTGCGCATAGGGTCTAGTTCAAATAAAATGCTTTCTTTTAAACCTAAGCCCATGTGTGTTGGGCACGTAAAGGTTAGGTTGCATGTATGATGAAAAAGAGCGTAATGCCACGTTGAGGGTGCCTACATAAACAGACTAGACCACTGATGCTGGTACATGAGTTGGTACCCTGGTGGTTATTCTGTTATTATTTTATGCACTCTCTAGAGGAAAGATTTCGTTCTGTTACAACATTGTGAATGCGTGCCCTTGAACAAAAATATTTTTCAATTGAGTATGCTTTCATTTGAGATTAGATTCTCGTGATAGAAATTTGTTGCAAGAGGTAAGCTATAGAAGGGGCTTGCGTCCCTAGGTTAAGGTATGTTGTTTCTAAGACTGAAACTTGTTACTTTTTTATTCTTATAAGCCCTGTACTGATTTGATTGTTGGAGTGCAATCAGCAGGTAGGGCCTCATCTGTTTCAATGGAGCAACGTTCAAGTGCAACAAGACACATAACAGATTCCAGAAGAGACAGACGAAACTGGAGCTTGTTCTTAGAGTTAATCGGCGAGCAGGTCAACTGGCAAGAACAGATTTAATGATCAACTATTTATGAAAATACAATAATTATAATGCTCTTCCTTTAGACGCGTATCCGGGCGTTGACTAAATCAAGGTCAAAGTCAACGGCTGAAGAGTCAAAGTCAACGCAAGGCGTCGCCTAGGTGGAGAGACGCCAAATGCCAGCATCGCCAAGAGGAAGCGTCGCCAAGGCAAGGCGTCGCCTAGGTGAAGGCGTCGCCCAGGTGAAGGCGTCGCCCAGGTGAAGGCGTCGCCCAGGTGAAGGCGTCGCCCAACTAGGGCGTCGCTAGATCAAACAGTGTAAAAAAAAGGCAATCACGGTGTGGTTCCCCGATACCCATGGGTAGGAAAGACCATGGAGGGAGCGACGTCGTGGGAAAGCCTCAGGTCCCGATATCTCGGGAAAGTGATAAAGAGAAGGAAAAGGTGGCTTCAAGGCCATAGTGATAGTACCAGTGAAGGGCAGCCTGACTCGTGAAGTACCCCTGCCGCCCCAGAGACGCCTTCGGGACAGATACGACCCAAGAGGAAGGTCACGCCCAGGGTAACCGGGAGCAGGGTGCGAGAGGAATGCAGATACGCTCTCAAAGTAAGTGGCTAGATACTTGGGGGCACGAGTTGGCACCCAAAAAGCCACCCCTAGCGCAGTAGCACTCCCAAGCAGGAGGACTTACACGTAGAAACGTCCCCAGATGGGGTCACGGCGTCGTGAGGCCCTCCACGTGTACAACAGCCATGCCAGAATGGAAACACCCTTTAGTCAGGTGCCAGGTAATTAAAAGTCATTCAATACAGTTTCCCTTTCGAGCATTCAGGTACTATAATGGCTCCCAAGCGTTTCAACATCTTAAATGCGCTATGTTTTCTAATTAAACGCTTTAATGAGCGCGTTACGTTCGTGATTAAAAGCGCTTTAAGGCGTGTACCACCCTGGTGGTCGGGTATGATGACGTGGCATCCTGCTACAGTGTAGGCGTGTTGACAAGGCGCCAGGTTGGCAGATAGGAAGGAAGTCGGGAGGCACGTGTGGTCGCCAGTTGCTAAGTTGGCGTGTTCCGATTTCCAGCTTACCAGAATAGGCGATCGCTAGGTTAAAGATCAAGTCGCCAGATGTAGATTCAGGCGACCTAGTCATTGGAGATCGCCAGAGCGAGCACATCGCCGAAGATGAAGGGGAAGCAGATTATGAAGGCGGCCGGCGAGACCACAGGGAAGGTGTATGAAGGCCCTAACTCGCCAGTTCTAGTAGAGATCGCACTCCTAAGTTAGCTATGCACTGGGCAGTACCATGCATAAGTAACTTAGCCAAAATGAGAGTAGAAGCAGCGCCAAGTCAGGGAGCCTCCAGATGATGGCACGTGTACAGTTGGATACGAGCCACGTGTCCAAGTCTGTAACTGCCAGGAGAGAGGAAGCCACCAGGTATATAAGAGCTCTTAACAAACTTTCTGAGGTACGCACGTTCAGTTCATACACTTTACGCTTGCGAGTGATAGAGCTGATTGTGAGAGAGGATTTGCACGGTTCTTGTTCTTAGTATTTGGTGATACCGTCACTGACTTGAGCGTCGGAGTGCGATCGGCCGCCGTGTTGTTTCTTTGCAGGTTCTTGAAGTAGATCCCGGAAAGGAACGGAGGTGAGAAGCGGTGCGCACGTCGATCCTTTGACGAGGCATTCTCCAGCGTTCCGGTCAACAGGCAGGATCAAGGCGCTTTAAATGCTTGGGTAGTTTAAATAGCGCAGGGAATGTTGGAAAAAGGGTTGGAAATTTCGGCAAATTTATCAGAGAACTCTCTAGTTGCTTGCTCGTGCTTCAAGGTTACGTACAAGTGACTGGGGAATATTTTTGCCTGAAAGAGACAGCACACACACATACACAGTTCTTTACCACCTTTAGAGTGCCATACGCGGTGCTCAGACACGTAGGTGGACAGTTTTTGGTGTTTCTTGCTGGCTGACTTGAGCGTCGGAGTGCACACGGCCGCTAGGGCGCCTCTTTGTCCTCTTTTTTGCAGGAATCCACAGGCAACCAGTGGGAAGGAGTCCCTAGCTGACGGTTGAGGTCGCGCACGAAGACGTCCCGGTCAACCGGACGAAACATTTGGCGCCCACCGTGGGGCCGATATAAAACATCAGTCCCATCACAAGTTCGAGAAAAATCTACCAGGTTACAGTAGCCCTGAAGGAGTTTGGAGTGACAATGGCCCCCACCAGACGAAGAGCAGCACGTGCAGCCCCAGCAGACCTATCCATGCAGCAGTTCCTGGAAATAATGAGGGGGCTGTAGCAGGACATGGCGGATTCGAAAATGGAGCAGGAACGCATGCAGGCAGAACTTGACGCCTCGCATGAGCGGAACGAAGAGCTCCACCGTGTGAATGAGGAGTTGCGCCAGGGCCTAAGAAACGATAGGAGGCGGCCTGGGCACGACGAGATGGAGAACCATTCCCCACCAAGGGAGTTTTCCACTCCTTTCTCACAGGAGATCCTAGACGCATCGATCCCGAACACGTTCGCGGGACCCAAGGTGATCTTCACCGGGATGGAGGACCCAGAGACGCACCTGGCTGCATTTCACACGCAGATGGTCCTGATAGGCAGTTCCGATGCTGCCAAGTGCAAGCTCTTCATGAGCACCCTGACCGGGATGGCTGTGGACTGGTTCATTAGCCTCCCAGAAGGTCATATCACATCTTTCCGCCAGTTGTTGCGATTGTTCCGAGAACAGTACTTAGCCAACAAGGCCCCGCCGCCGGTCTCCTACGACCTGTTTGACGTGAAGCAGTATCAGGGAGAGACCCTGAAGGAGTATATCAATCGCTTCGGGGCCCAGGTCGTGAAGGTTGGCACAACAGAGGAGCCTATGATCGTGTACGCATTTGTGAAAGGCGTGTGCCCCGGCCCCTTCGGAGAATCCATTATCCGCAATCGCCCCAGGACTTTCGCTGAATTACGGCGCAGGGCAGTAGAGCATATTGCTTCGGAAGGGGAGGTATGTGTGAAGCGCACCAGCGCCGTGCCCTCACGCCCGAGGGGACCGGCGCGAGTTCAACCCGTCAGAGTCAATGAGACCACGACGGGGAGAAAGAAGCCAGAGGCGAGACGCCCCTACGAGGCTAGAAAGCCTCAGCCCCGGGGCCCAGCAGGAGGGGAACACCACGCCAGAGAAAGAGCAAGACCGGCGAGGTACATCTTCGTGGTTGAGTTGAAGGATTTGATCGCCGTGCCCAACATAGCTGAGAGGCTGAGGCGACCGGCGAAGACCGACAAGGTGTTAGGGCCCCGTAAAGACTCTTGGTGCGAATTCCACGAGGCTTTCGGGCACCAAATTGATAATTGCCTGTCGTTGGGCTACCAACTAGATGAGCTGGTGAGGACTGGGTTTTTGAAAGATTATGTCGCAGATTCCACAACGACCGCCACCTTGCCGCCGGCAGATGAGCCAACACACGAGATGCCTGTGCTTGGCGAGGTCCACACCATTGCTGGAGGTTTTTTCGGCGGAGGACCCACCGCCTCCCAGCGGAAGAAATACGCGAGGGGGGTGAATTCAATCGAGGAGAGGCTCTCGGGGGAGCCCTGGGAGTCAGATATTGTGTTCACAAGAAGAGACCTCCGAGATGTGGTGCCCCACGACAACGATCCCGTTGTCATCTCAGTTGTCACAGCCGGAAGGATGGTCCACAGAGTGCTTGTTGATCAAGGAAGCTCGGCAGACGTCATGTTTCTGTCGACCTTTAATAAGTTACGGTTGTCCCCCGATTTGCTGAGTCCCTATACGGGATGTTTGTATGGGTTCGGGGATAACCAGGTAGAAGTCCGGGGGTACCTGGAGTTGAGGACTACGTTCACAGACGGAGAGGCCTCCCGTACCGAGAGCATCCGGTACCTCGTCGTGAACGCTAATTCTGCCTACAATATTTTGCTGGGCAAACTGGCGTTAAACCGTCTGAGCGCGGTGTCCTCCACCCGTCACATGAAGATGAAGCTGCCGGACCTCAGTGGCCGGGTGATAGTAATCAGGTCAGATCAGGAGGAGGCGAGGAAATGCTATGAAAAGAGCCTGAAAACGAAGAGAGGCGTATTCATGGTGTATGAACGTCCGCCGAGCGCGGACGCGACGATGATTGAGGCAACGCCAGCTGGGCTGACGCCTGAAGAGGCCATAACGGAGAGGGCAATGCCCGAAGCAGATGTGCCAATGGAGGAAGGCCCTGACGACGCGGCTCCCGTAGAAGAGGCGGCGCCCGTCGAAGATGATAGCAGGGAGCAGCCTGCAGCTAATGCCATAGAAAGGGAGATTGGCGGCAAAATTTTTAAGTTAGGAAGTTCGCTAAGCCCAGAAGAACAGGAAGGGGTGGCAGAAGTGATTTCACACCACCTGGATGCCTTCGCATGGTCCGCCTCGAATATGCCAGGCATCGACCCCGATTTCCTGTGTCACCACCTCAGCATGGACGCCACAGTCCGCCCCGTGCGTCAGAGAAGGAGGAAGTTCAATGAGGAACGACAGCAGGTGGTGAAAGACGAAACGCAGAAGCTGCTGGGTGCTGGCCACATCAGGGAGATTCAGTACCCTGAGTGGCTCGCCAACGTCGTCTTGGTGAAAAAGGCAAACGGAAAGTGAAGGATGTGCGTTGACTTCACGGACCTGAACAAGGCATGCCCAAAGGACTCGTATCCGCTGCCCAGCATCGACGCCTTGGTAGACAGTGCGTCTGGCAGCAAGGTGTTAAGTTTCCTAGACGCCTTTTCAGGGTACAACCAAATCAAGATGCACCCAAGAGACGAGAGCAAGACTGCATTCATGACGGAGACATGCAGTTATTGCTATAAGGTGATGCCCTTCGGGCTCAAAAATGCGGGCGCCACGTACCAGAGGCTAATGGACAAGGTCCTGGCGCCAATGCTTGGGAGGAACGTATACGCTTATGTAGACGACATGGTGGTGGTGTCGCAGAACAGGGTGCAGCACATGGCAGACCTGGAAGAGTTATTCAACACAATATCCAAATACCGCCTCAAGTTGAACCCCGAGAAGTGTGTTTTCGGGGGGGAGGCCGGTAAGTTCTTGGGTTTTTTGCTCACCGAGAGGGGGATAGAGGCGAACCCCGACAAATGTGCGGCTATTATCGCCATGCGGAGTCCGACATCGGTAAAAGAGGTGCAACAGTTGACAGGGCGGATGGCGGCGCTCTCGAGGTTTGTTTCCGCCGGAGGAGAAAAGGGGCACTCGTACTTCCAGTGCCTCAAGAGAAACAGTCGCTTTGCATGGACTGATGAATGCGAAGCGGCTTTCGTTAAGCTGAAGGAGTACCTGGCGACGCCACCGATCCTCTGCAAGCCGGTAACGGGCGTGCCCCTCCGGTTGTATTTTACTGTAACGGAGCGGGCCATCAGTTCTGTGTTGGTCTAAGAGCAGGAACAGAGTCAGAAGCCCATCTACTTCGTAAGCAAGGCCTTACAGGGGGCTGAGACGAGGTACCAAGCACTAGAGAAGGCGGCGCTGGCGGTAGTGTTCTCGGCTAGGAGGCTCCGTCATTACTTCCACAGTTTTACGGTGGTGGTGATGACCAACCTCCCTATACAAAAAGTGCTGCAGAAACCCGATGTGGCAGGAAGAATGGTACGCTGGGCAGTGGAACTGCCAGAATTCGACATCCAGTACGAGCCTAGAGGATCCATCAAAGGGCAGGTGTACGCGGATTTTGTAGCAGAACTTTCGCCCGGAGGTGAGCAAGAGATGGAGGCGAGTTCGCAGTGGCTGCTCTCGGTTGATGGCTCTTCAAACCAACAAGGGAGCGGTGCGGGAATAGTGTTGGAAGGACCCGACGTCATACTGATCAAGCAGGCCTTGCGTTTTGCCTTCAAGGCAAGTAACAATCAGGCAGAATATGAAGCCCTGATAGCAGGAATGCTCTTGGCCAAGGAGATGGGCGCACAGAACCTCCTGGTGAAGAGCGACTCTCAGTTGATTACGGGGCAGGTGTCGGGTGAATTCCAGGCGAAGGACCCACAGATGGCGGCGTATCTGAAATACGTCCAGTTATTGAAGGGGGCGTTCGACGCGCTTGAGCTGATACATGTCCCGAGGGAGCAGAATGCCAGAGCTGACCTGCTCGCAAAGCTGGCCAGCTCAGGCAAGGGGGGTAGACAGAGGACAGTGATCCAGGAGACTCTCAAAGCCCCGCGTCGATTCGTGGAAGACAACAGGGTGGATGTCCTCCAAGTTTATACATCAAGGGGAAGGCCGAGGAGTCACTCCTCTTTGACCCAAGATACGCAGAGGGCGCCCCGCATCAGCATATACGCGGGTGTGCCTGAGGAAGAGCAGATGCAGGTCTGTGTTTTGTCCAAGGGAGACACCTGGATGACGCCCTATAAACGATACCTGGCGGATGGGGCTCTTCCAGTGGACCCTGAAGAGGGTAAAAAAGTCAAAAGAAATGCTGCAAGATATACTTTGGTGGATGAGGTGCTGTTCAGGCACGACTTCACTCACCCTATCCTAACATGCGTCAGTGGCGATGAGTGCACCAGGATAATGGTGGAGCTACACAAAGGCATCTGCGGAAGCCATCTAGGAGGAAGGTCCTTAGCCTCCAAGGTAATACACACAAGTTTCTTCTGGCCGACAGTGAAAGAGGATTGCGCACGGCACGCCCAGCGGTGTAAGCAATGCCAAAAGCACGTCGACTGGCACAAGGCGCCGCCAGAAGAGTTGCGGTCCATATACAGCCCGTGGCCTTTCCATACATGGGGAATTGACATCCTGGGCCCTTTGCCACTGGCAATCAGGCAGATGAAGTATCTGATCGTCGCCATCGAATACTTCACTAAGTGGATAGAGGCAGAACCCGTGGCACAGATCACTGCGCATAAGGTACATCATTTCGTGTGGAGAAACATTGTGTGTCGCTTTGGCGTACCTAGGCGCCTGATATCTGACAATGGGACCCAGTTTGCCAGTCAGCAGTTGAGAAATCTGTGTGCTGAAGTAGGAATCAAACAAGTGTTCGCGTCGGTTGAACACCCCCAGACCAATGGACAAGTAGAGTCGGCAAACAGAGTTCTGCTGAGGGGGTTAAAAAGAAGGTTAGAGAAAGCCAAAGGGGCGTGGGCGGAAGAGGTGCCAAGGATTGTATGGGCATATCACACCACGCCCCAATCCTCTACTATGGAGACGCCCTTCAGTTTGGTGTACGGTTCGGACGCGATGATTCCATTAGAAATACATGAAAGCTCACCACGTTTTCAAAACTTCGTGGTGGAGGAGTCCAATGAGGAGAGGCGGGTAAACTTGGATCTGCTAGAAGAAGCCAAGGAAGAAGCTAGAATAAAAGCTGAAGCGATGAAGAGAAGAATAGAGCGGCAATATAGCTCTAAGGTCAAGCCGCGACAGTTTCAGGTGGGCGACCTAGTGATGAGGAAAGCCCACCCATACGAGTTGGAGAATAAGCTGTCTCCCAAGTGGACCGGGCCCTTCAGGGTTACTGAGGCTAAGGGCAATGGTTCGTACAACTTGGAGACTTTAGATGGAGGCCCCATCCCGCGCAGTTGGAATGCAGCCAACTTAAAATTTTATTTCAGTTGACTTATGTAAGCAGTATGTAACAATTTAGTTGAAGGGGACGCTCTTTTTCCCCCTCGGGGGTTTTTTAATGAGGTCACCCTAATAAATGGAAAAACCAGTTTGAGAAAAAAAAGTGCCTTGGCTTTCAGCCTTTATCTTTCCTTGTTTGAAGATTATGTGATGCGCCGCCCAGGCCATGGCGTCGCCAAGAAAGAAGGCGTCGCCTAGGTCCTGGCATCGCCCAGAAAGAAGGCGCCGCCTGGATAAGGGCGTTGCCCCGAGCAGGCGTCGCCCAAGTGAAGACATGCATCGTTGGAAGAACGAGATGAAAGGAAAGCGCGCAGTACATGAAGCATATGCAAAGTGAAGTAGCGTTACGAAAATCAAGTATGACATTGAAAAGCTGTTGTTACAAGCAATGTTCAATACATTGGGAGCAGTACAAACGGAGTAAATGCAACAAATCATGCAAAAACACAAACAAGCCACTTCTCAGCGCTCATCAGAGTCATCACTGGAGGAAGGTGAAGCCCCTTTTCCAGCCCGCAGCGCTCGAGTAAGTCGTGTCCTCTTTTCTTGGTTTATTTTTGAACCTGCACCAGGGGAAAAGATGTGTTAGAGACACCATGAAGAAAGACAAGCACAGTTAGAAGTAACGAAGGCCGAGTTTCCTAAGGCAGTGGGTCTTACATATGTACTTCTCGAGAGTCCCAGCGTTGAACTCCAGGCTGATCACCGTGGCAGAGTCAAAACCTCCCGCCTCAGCAAGAATCCGGCATGCTATTTGATCACTTGGAGCCAGATTCTTGAGGGGTTTGGCTTTGAGGACCTTTTCCTCTCTCACCCAGTACAGCGGAAACCCATCTAGAGCGTCAGGAACAAGATCAGTACGGCAGATCTTGAAGAACCGGCCTTTCCACCCCGTAAACGAGCTTTGAAAGGGTGTGAAGAGAACTCTTCCGGGTACATTGCTGAGAGTTACCCAGAGGTTGTGTCTCTGCCTCTTCACCTCAAAGAAGTGGAGAAAGAGGTCAACCGAGGGTGCACAACCCAGAAACCCGAAGAGGATGTCGAAGGCTTTGACAAAGGCCCAGCTGTTGGGGTATAACTGGGCCGGAGCCACGTTGATCTCCGTCAGCAGTTCCTTCTCGAACCGGGAGAAGGGTAAGCGCACTCCAATGGTCTTGAACACCACCTGGTAAAAGTAAAAGAAAGGAACCCCTCCGTTGGCCCGTTCGTCTCCACATACTGGCTCCCCTAGAGTGCAAGGGAGCACAGCGATGTCGTCATCATGCCTCCTCGCGAAGGCCCGGTAGTCATAGGAACACGAATCCCCTTTGTGTTCCCGTATGGCCCTGGTTGAGAGCAAGCACGAATACTCGTCAAGAAGTTCACTCGAGGCCCAAGGGTACAAGTCTTTGGGACGGACCCTGGAGGAAGCATCGTGAGAAGACATTCTTTAACAAGATCAGGATTGCCAGAAATGCAAGAGTTGAGCGATGGGAGCGAAGGTTAGAACAACCCTTCGACAGAGAAGAAAGGGTGCAAGAAGGAAGGGTGCAAGAAGAAAGAACGCAAGTAGGTTATGAAGAGTGAGAAAATGATGAAGATAGTTCCAGAGTTTGAAGAGTTAAATAAAGCGGTTAGAGCGCCAAACGACGCGAATGGATGCACCGCACGATTGATACACGTGGCAGAAGACGAAAGGATGACGCTGGCACCACTGGTTTAAATCAGAAAACGTCGTATCAGCAGAATATCCAATGGTACGATGCTCCGTCGAAAGTGAGCCAGGAGTACAGCAGGAGTCAGAACTTAATGGAATGACTAGATGTCCCATCAACCATACAAGCAGTGCCACGTGGATCAAGTCGAATGATGGAACGTCCCATCGGCTATACAAGGAGCGCCACGTGGATGGCGCAGACAAAGCTTTGAGTCCTTCGCAGCCATCAGGCATCGACCAAGGCAAGAATCAAAGTCAATGTCGAAGTAAAGGAAACGCCCGAGGCGTCGCCCGGAAGGATGTGAAGGGCGACGCCAGCGTGAGATGTCACGGGCGTCGCCTCCCCGATACCCACAGGTAGGAAAGACCGTGGAGGGAGACGAAAGTGAAGGAAGCAGAGTTAATTGCTGGCGTCGCTTCCCCGATACCCACAGGTAGGAAAGACTGTGGAGGGAGACGAGACCAGAGAAAGCAAAGTTAGTCACAGGCATCGCCTCCCCGATACCCACAGGTAGGAAAGACTGTGGAGGGAGACGAAATCCAAGACGGCAAAGTTAGTCACAGGCGTCGCCTCCCCGATACCCACAGGTAGGAAAGACTGTGGAGGGAGACGAAATCCAAGAAGGCAAAGTTAGTCACAGGCGTCGCCTCCCCGATACCCACAGGTAGGAAAGACTGCGGAGGGAAACGAGACCGCCAAACGCCAGCGAATCACTGGCAAGGCGTTCCCCGATTCCTATGGGAAGGAAAGACCATGGAGGGAACAGACACCCCCCCATAGCACTCAGCGTTTTAGACACCCGGGACGACACGGTGCTGCTGTAGCAGGCCTCTCCTTAGGCGTGGGCGCCGAGTGTTAAGGATCAAAGAAAAGACCTTTCAGTATAAGAGACATCCCATGGACGATGCGGCGTCACTAAGTGAGCCTCTCCATGGGCGTGAGGGTATTCTGTTGATACGACGTTCTCTGAGTTTAACTAGCGGCGCCAGGGTCATCCTTTCCTCTTCTGCCACGTGGCTTGATCGTGCGGTGCATTCATTCGCGTCGTTTGGCGCTCTAACCGCTTTATTTAACTCTTCAAACTCTGAAACTATCCTCATCATTTTCCCACTCTTCATAAGCTACTTACGTTCTCTCTTCTTGCACCCTTCCTTCTTGCACCCTTTCTTTTCTCACGAAGGGTTGCTCCAGCATTCGCTCGCCTCGCTCAACTCTTGCATTTCCGGCAGTCCCTACACCCTTGATAATCCCTTATCTTGTTAAAGAATGTCTTCTCATGCTGCTTCCTCCAAGGCCAATCCCAAGGACTTGTATCCTTGGGCTTCGAGTGAACTTCTTGATGAGTGTTCATGCTTACTCGCTACCAGGGCCATAAGGGAGCACAAAGGGGATTCGTGTTCTTATGACCACCGGGCCTTCGCGAGGAGGCATGACGACGACATCGCTGTGCTCCCTTGCACTCTAGGGGAGCCAGTATGTGGAGACAAACGGGCCAACGAAGGGGTCCCTTTCTTTTACTTTTACCAGGTGGTGTTCAAGACCATCGGAGTGCGCCTACCCTTCTCCTGGTTCGAGAAGGAACTGCTGACGGAGATCAACATTGCTCCGGCCCAGTTATACCCCAACAGCTGGGCCTTTGTCAAAGCCTTTGACATTCTCTTCGGGTTTCTGGGTTGTGCACCCTCGGTTGGCCTCTTTCTTCACTTCTTTGAGGTGAAGAGGCAGAGACACAACCTCTGGGTAACTCTCAGTAACGTACCCGGGAGACTTCTCTTCACACCCTTCCAAAATTCGTTCACCGGGTGGAAAGGCCGGTTCTTCAAGATCTGCTGCACTGACCTTGTTCCCGACGCCCTGGACGGGTTTCCGCTGTACTGGGTGAGAGAAGCGAGGGCCCTCAAAACCAAACCCTTCAAGAGACTGGCTCCAAGTGATCAAATAGCTTGCCGGATTCTTGCTGAGGCGGGAGGTTTTGACTCTGCCACTTTGATCAGCCTGGAGTTCAACGCTAGGACTCTCGAAAAGTACATATGTAAGAGTCACTGCCCTAGGAACTTTGGCCTTTATCGCTTTCTGATCCTGCCTGTTGACCGGAGCGCTAGAGAATGCCTCGTCAAAGGATCGACGTGCGCGCCGCTTCTCACCTCTGTTCCTCTTCTGGATCTGTCTCAAGAACCTGCAAAGAAACGATACGGCGCCGCTGCGGCCGATCGCACTCCGACGCTCAAGTCAGTGACGGTATCACCAAATACTAAGAACTGGAACCGTGCAACTCTCTCTCTCACAAACAGCTCTGTCACTCGCAAGCGTAAAGTGTATGAACTGAACGTGCGTACCTTAGAAAATCTGTTAGGAACTCTTATATACCTGGTGGTTTTCTCTCTCCTGGCAGTTACAGACTTGGACACGTGGCTTGTATCCAATTGTACACGTGCCATCATCTGGAGGCTCCCTGACTTGGCGCTGTTTCTACTCTCATTTTGGCTAAGTTACCTATGCATGGTACTGCCCAGTGCATAGCTAACTCAGGAGTGCGATCTCTACTGAAACTGGCGAGTTAAGGCCTTCCTACACCTTCCCTGTGGTCTCGCCGGCCGCCTTCATAATCTGCTTCTCTTTCATCTTCGGCGATGTGATCATTCTGGCGATCTCCGACTGCCTAGTCGCCTGGGTCTACATCTGGCGACTTCATCTTCGACCTGGCGATCGCCTATTCTGGCAAACTGGAAATCGGAACACGCCAACTTAACAATCGGCGATCACACGTGCCTTCCGACTTCCTTCCTATATGCCAACTTGGCGCCTTGTCAACACGCCTACCCTGCAGCAGGGTGCCACGTCATCACACCCGACCACCAGGGCGGTACACAAGCCCCCCAGTCTTAAGCGAAGACTTGTCTAGCGAAAAGACTGAAAAAGCCTTCGTTAACACCGGTCTACGTGGCATGGGCGCAGAATTCCAAGCGATAGTACTTTCTGCTGCTCTGACGCTCCACCAAACCCTTCGCGCATCATTCGACACGTGGCTCTCATCAACGGCTATCTTCATCTGCCGTTAGCGCTTCCCAAAACCGTTTCGAAAACCCTTAAACCCCTTACGCTCCTACTGTTCCATCACTTTCTTCACACTTGCATACGCTCTCATTTCCTTCGAGTTCTTTGAGGACCAGTTGGAATTCCAAATAGGTTAGGACGCTACATCTTTGTCTTGACATTGCTTCTGATATTGTTTCTGGGCGTCTTGTGCGACACACACAAGACTTTGGTTTTATCTTTTCTGCATATGCCTGCTTTTGCTGTCTCATTGTCTTGTACACTTACCCCTTTCTCCTTTGAGCTAACTTATGCACTTTCATTTCATGCAGACACCATGTTGGGTAAGAACATGCTCGCCGACTTAAAGGCGCTCGCCCGCAACCACGGGTTGGCGACCGGCTCCCAGACGGTTCCCAACTCGGCGGTCGAGAAGGCCATCATCCAGGGGCGATCACCGCCTAAGGCGCCCACCCAACGAAAGAAACTGGTCCTTAAGAGGCCAAAGCGGAAAGCCCCCCAAGTTGTCCAAGAGGATGAGGAAGAGGACGACGAGGTCACAGAGGATGGCCTTGTCGCGAAAAGGAAGAGGGTGGCACCATCTTCCCCACCTGCCCCGCCCCCTCTTCCAGCTTCAACACCACCATCAACACCCGCTCCTCCTCCCTCATCACCAGCACCACAAGCCCCTTCACCACCAGTCCAAGCAGTTCCATTGGCCACTGCGCCACCTGCAACTGAGGCTCCAGAGCCAAACTTCTTGGAGGACCCCCCGAGCGCCTCTACACCACATATATCAGCAGGAGGGGGCCCTCCTTCCAACACTTCAGCTGCAGGAATCGCTCCAATCGGGGACGAGGTTGCTCACACCTCTCCAATCCTAATCACCGAGTCCCCGATCGTGTCGCCACGCCAAGAGGCAACCACTGAAAATATCGCTAAGGAAGGTGGCGGCGAGAACCCTCAACAAGCCCCCCTGGCGCCTCTCCAAGCTGCAAATCTTTCCCTCGATGTCACGAGGATGTGGGAACCTTTGACTGCTAAACTCAAAACCATCGCAGAAGACATCCCATCGATCATAACGAGAGCTGTGGAGAGCTCCACCAGGCGGCTACAGGATGATATCTACAACCTCAAGACCGAGAACAGCACAATGAAGGTTGAGGTGGAGAAGGTGGCCTTCAGCCTAACGCTCGCGGAAATGGAACATTCCCGAGTGGAGGATGCCCTAAACACCGAGCTTAGGCTTGCGCGCAAGGAAGCTGTTGACCTTCGCCGCAAAGTCCATGAACTTGCCCAAGAAAAAGTTGAACTTGAAAGCAGAATCGTGCCTCTACGTACCAAGGCGAGCGACCTGGAGGCTCAAATTCAAGCTAATGCCGATAAGGTACAAAGACTGGAGCAAAGGTCAATCGACCGCGAGAAGCTGCTTGGGCAAGTTGAAAAAGCAAGGGATGACGCCATGGCTGATCTCACCGAGGCGAACAAGGAAAAAGAGAAGATGGCTGCCGAGTTGACCCAAGCTCGAACAGAATCCAAGAAGGTTACTGACGACCTTCTCCATGCTCAAGAGACTAACAAACAACTCCAAAAACAGATTGAAGAGCAGGGGCAGCAGAACAAGGAGCTCAAAAAACAAGCTGAAGAGCTGGGACAGCAGAACGAGGAGCTCAAGAAACAGGTTGAAGAGCTTCAAGGACAATTTGAAGAACTTAAGCTAAATTCTGCTCAGATTCTGACTGCTGGATTCGAAGCCGCTCGGGAGCAATTTGCATGCCTATTCCCTGATCTTGACCTCAGCATGGTGTCATTAAACAATGAAGTAGTAGATGGAAAGGTCGTTCCCGCCGAAGGCTCAACCAATTCCACCCCATCTGCTTCTTTATAAATTCACCTGTATTTACCTTGTAAAAAAAACTCTTGCACATGTGTTTTGAACAGTTATTCATTTCAGTAGCGAGACTTGGATATTTCTTCTGACTTCTTTTGAGCGCTTTACTTTCTTTGTATGTTTAACTCTGCTACGTTTAACTTAGCGATTTTGCAAACATGACCTTTGGCGTAACTGCTTCGAGCCGATTCAAACTTAAGCAATAATCGCTTTGAACAACTTGTACCCCTGAGGCACTAACCTGATCACAAGAAAAGTTCCAAGCAACGAACTGTGATTCAATCATCGGTTCAAACAACGTCCCACTTGACCCGCTTTATCAAACAAGTCTTTCAACCTTCTCGGCGTGTTTGAACTTTTCGCGATCACCTAGACCTCTTGGTAACACCAGCTTTTCTTAGCCTCAGGCTTTGGCAGTCATTTCTTTATCTGAGGCAGAAATGCACTTTGGGATCTTCCTGTACCTCCCTGAACCTCAGAGCTAGAGACAGGGTGGCTAGGCGTTCTCTTCGAACCTACCTTAGCCACCTTTCAAGCTTCTTCCACCCTCTTCGCCATACCTGAACTCGTTCAAGACGAGAAGGATTTTATCTTGCCTATATTCGCACACAGGCGAGAAGGTCTTTTAACTCGCCTGAACTCGCTCATCGACGAGAAGGACTTTTACTCGCCTGAACTCGCTCATCGGCGAGAAGGACTTCTACTCGCCTGAACTCGCTCATCGGCGAGAAGGACTTTAAACGGCCTTAACTCGCTCGACGGCGAGAAGGACTTTGTCTGGTGCCTCAACTTGCCCAGGGTGTACATCTCCTCCCCCCTGGATGCACTGAGGACCCTTTCTTTCTCACGCCTGCACTCGCTCGACGGCGAGGAGGTGTTTGATGGGCCTTAGTTCGCACAACGGCGATAAGGACTTTATCCGGTGCCTCAACTTGCCCAGGGCGTACATCTCCTCCCCCCTGGATGCACTGAGGACCTTTCTCGCCTGCGCCCGCACGACGGCGAGGAGGTCTTTAACTTGCCTCTACGTTGCCCCGGGAGTTACATCTTCTCGCTCCCAGAATCACGGAGGACTTTTCCTCTTTCTCGCCTGCGCCCGCACGACGGCGAGGAGGTCTTTCATCTGGTGCCTCCGATCGCCGATAAACGATGAGGACTTAAAAACTTAACTGGTGCCTCTAATCGCCGAAAAACGATGAGGACTTTAAAAACTTAGAAAACGCGTGACATATCTTTCCGTGCCTTAAATCATGTACGAATGACAAGGTCTTTCTTCGAAACTTTTGGAAATAACACATATGCAATCTGAAAACACCTTATACTTCGAAAACTCTTCTTTTATTGGGTGGCCTCATTAAAAACCCTCCTTAGGGAAAAAAGAGCGCCCCCTTGAAACTGTTTTAACAGAGACATTGTAATGTAATATTTGTGTTTGTCTTTACTTACAAAGCTCTTAGCTATAGTACAACTTCAGGTGTGTGGCGTTCCAGGTACGAGGGATCGCCCCCCCTTCCAGCGTCTCCAAGCGATAGGCTCCGTTCCCGAGTGCCTCGGTTATTCTGAACGGTCCAGTCCACTTGGGTGATAGCTTATTCTCCATCTCGTACTGGTGGGCCTTCCTCATCACCAGATTGCCTTCTCTAAACTGCCTTGGCATCACCTTTGAGTTGTACCTTCGCTCGACCCTTCTCTTCACCGCCTCAGCCTTCAGCCTTGCCTCCTCCCTGACTTCGTCCAGCAGATCCAGGTTCAGCCTTCTCTCTTCATTCGAGTCTTCCTCTACAAAGTTCTGGAATCTCGGCGAGCTCTCCTGAATCTTGACTGGAATCATGGCATCACACCCATAGACCAAGCTAAACGGGGTCTCATGGGTTCCTGACTGCTCGGTGGTGTGGTACACCCAAACTATACGGGGAACCTCCTCAGCCCAACTTCCCTTGGCTTTCTCGAGCCTTCTCTTCAAACCTCTCAGCAACACCCGATTAGCTGATTCCACCTGGCCATTCGTCTGAGGGTGCTCGACGGATGCAAACACTTGCTGAATTCCAACCCCTTCACAAAGCTTCTTCAACAGGTGGCTTGCAAACTGAGTCCCATTATCTGATACCAGGCGCTTAGGCACTCCAAACCGGCACACAATGTTCTTCCATACAAAGCCTTCGATCTTGTGCGCGGTGATCTGGGCCACTGGTTCTGCTTCAATCCACTTGGTGAAGTACTCAATCGCCACTACCAAGTACTTCATCTGCCTGATCGCCAGTGGAAAAGGTCCCAGGATGTCAATCCCCCAAGTATGAAACGGCCAAGGGCTATAGATCGACTTCAACTCCTCGGGAGGTGCCTTATGCCAATCGGCGTGCTGCTGGCACTGTTTGCAGCATTGGGCATACTTCTTGCAATCTTCTCTCATGGATGGCCAATAGTAGCCTGCACGGAGAGTCCTCGCGGCCAGAGCTCGACCCCCGACGTGACTTCCACATATTCCTTCGTGGAGCTCTGCCATAATTCTCGTGCACTTCTCGCCGTGCATACATTCCAGGAGTGGGTGAGTGAACCCAAACCTGTACAGATCGCCATCAATCAGTGTATACTTGCTGGAATTTTTCTTTACCTTCCTAGCTTCTGTTGGATCTAGCAGGAGGAGGCCATCCGCCAGGCACCGCTTGTACTGTGTTATCCAAGTGTCTGGCTCATGGGTGGCGCAGACCTGCATCACGTCCACCTTCTCTCCTCGACAAGCTCTAACTCTCGGCGATCTCAGAGTTTCTTGCGTCAAAGACTTATGGCTTCTCGCTGCTCTCTCCGTCGACCTGCTTATCTGAAGGACCAGGTGATCTGCTACAAATGCCCTCGGCGTCTTCAAAGTTTCTTGAATCACTGTCCTCTGCCTACCCCCCTTGCCTGAGCTGGCGAGCTTAGCAAGCAAGTCAGCTCGGGCATTCTGCTCTCGGGGCACATGCACTACTTCAAAAGAGACAAAGGAACTCTTCAATTCCTGCACATACGCCAAGTAAGCCGCCATTTGTGGATCTTTAGCCTGGAACTCGCCTGTTACTTGTCCTGTGACTAGCAGCGAGTCACTCTTAGCCATCAGCACCCTAGCTCCCATCTCCTTGGCCAGCAGAATCCCGGCGATCAGCGCCTCATACTCTGCTTGATTGTTGCTGGCTTTGAAGGCGAATCTCAACGATTGTTCGATCAGCACGCCGTTGGGTCCTTCCAATATTACTCCAGCACCGCTACCCTGCTGGTTCGATGATCCATCCACCGAGAGTACCCAACGGAAGTCATCTCCTTCCACCCGCGTCGCCTCCGATGAGAGCTCGACTACGAAATCTGCAAAGACTTGCCCCTTGATCGGGCCTCGGGGCTCATATTTAATGTCAAATTCTGACAATTCGACTGCCCACTTCACCATTCTTC
The DNA here is from genome assembly GCF_000499845.2 of Phaseolus vulgaris. Classification (NCBI taxonomy): domain Eukaryota; kingdom Viridiplantae; phylum Streptophyta; class Magnoliopsida; order Fabales; family Fabaceae; genus Phaseolus; species Phaseolus vulgaris. The sequence goes on from NC_023749.2 coordinate 41,383,237, forward strand.
CTGCAACGTCAGGTTTCTTTAAGACCTTCTGGATGGGCAGGTCAGTCATCACCAGTATCGTGAAACTGTGGAAGTAGTGGCGCAACCTCCTCGCCGAAAACACCACAGCCAGCGCAGCCTTCTCCAGGGTCTGATATCTCATTTCTGGGCCCTGCAACACCTTGCTCACGAAATAGATAGGCTTCTGAGCCTGATCTTGGTCCTGGGCGAGCACCGCACTCACCGCCCTCTCAGTCACAGCAAAATACAATCTGAGAGGGATTCCCGCCAGTGGTTTGCACAGAACCGGCGGGCTCGCCAGATATTCCTTCAGCTTGACGAAAGCTTCCTCGCATTCTTTCGTCCAAGCGAACTTGTTATTGCGCCGCAGACATTGGAAATAGGGATGTCCCTTTTCTCCGCTCGCTGACACGAAGCGAGATAGGGCTGCCATCCGACCTGTCAGCTGCTGGACCTCTTTCACTGTAGCCGGGCTTCTAATTGCTAAGATGGCGGCACACTTGTCCGGATTGGCTTCTATTCCTCTTTCAGTCAAGAGGAAACCCAAAAATTTTCCAACCTCCACGCCAAAAATGCATTTCTCCGGGTTGAGCTTCAACTTGAACCTGGCGATCGTCGTGAACAATTCTTCCAAGTCTGCAACGTGCTTGCTTTTCTCCTGCGAGGTCACGACCATGTCATCGACGTAAGCTTGCACGTTCCTTCCCAGCATTGGTGCAAGTACTCGGTCCATCAGCCTCTGGTACGTGGCCCCCGCATTCTTCAGCCCAAACGGCATCACCTTATAGCAGTAGCACGACCTCTCCGTCATGAAGGCTGTTTTTTCTTCATCCATGGGATGCATCTTGATCTGATTATAGCCCGAGAAGGCATCCAGGAAACTCAGCAGCTTGCACCCTGCAGCACTATCAACCAGGGCATCAATGCTTGGTAAAGGATACGAATCCTTTGGGCAAGCCTTATTCAGATCGGTGAAATCGACGCACATGCGCCATTTCCCGTTGCTCTTCTTCACCAGCACGACATTTGCCAACCACTCAGGGTACTGGACTTCCCTGATGTGGCCTGCAGCGAGGAGTTTCTGGGTCTCATCCTTGATCGCCTGCCTCCTCTCTTCATTGAATTTCCTCCTTCTTTGCCGCACCGGTCTCACCATGTTGTCCATCGCCAGATGATGGCACAAGAAGTCGGGATCGATTCCGGGCATGACCGAAGCGGACCAGGCAAACGCGTCCAGATGCCGCTCAATCACCTTGGCGATCTGGTCCTGGAGATCGACCTCCAGAGATCTTCCGAGCTTGAAAACCTTCCCCCCGATCTCCTTCTCGAGCCACTGCTCGACGGGTTTGGGCCTGGATTCTCTGGCGGCCACCGCCTTGGCGATTCCCAGCTCCCTTACTTCCTCCGGGCGATTCCGCGCCTCTTCTTCCTCCAGTCCAGCATTCCTCTCCCCCAGCTCAACATCTACCATTTCTACGTCCCTTCCGGCGGCCTCCTCCATCACCGGCGGTCTGGGCTTCACATCGGGAGGTGGGGTGGTTGTAACATAGCTAACCGATCTTTTATTTCTCAGGCTATTTTCATAGCACTTTTTCGCTTCCTTCTGATTAGACTTTATCGTGATCACCACCCCTTCCATCGACGGCAGCTTCACCTTCATGTGCCGAGTCGATGGAATTGTGCCTATCCTGTTAAGAGTGGGCCTTCCCAGCAGGATGTTATATGCTGAAGGGGCGTTTACGATGAGGTACTTGATTTTCTCCGTCCTCGACCCAGCCTCATCGGTAAACGTGGTTCTCAGCTCAATGTACCCCCTGACCTCCACCTGGTCGCCAGCGAACCCATACAAGCACCCTCCATAGGGCCTTAGCTGGTCAAGGGGCAATTCCAACTGTGTGAAAGTCGGCCAGAACATCACGTCTGCCGAACTTCCTTGGTCCACCAGAACTCGGTGGACCTTCCTCCCCGCCGTGATCAACGAGATAACAATGGGATCGTTGTCATGAGGCACAACGTCCCGAAGATCCTGCTTGGTGAACGTAATGTCCACTTCGGGCGAGTGATCTTCAAACATGTCCACTGACATCACCGATCGCGCGTACTTTTTCCTCTGCGACGCGGTGCATCCACCACCTGAGAAACCCCCTGCAATGGTGTGGATCTCCCCATGGATAGGCATCTCGTGTTGCTGGGCTTCTCCACCTGCCGGCTGGGAACTCGACGCTCCTCCGGTCCTTCTGTCCAGCAGATAATCGTTTAGGAACCCGCTCTTAACCAGATCGTCGAGCTGGTATCCTAGAGACAAACACGAGTCTAGGTTGTGGCCAAAGCACTGGTGAAACTCGCACCAGACGTCCGGCTTCGACCCTAGCACCTTGTTGCCCACCTTCTCGGGCGCCTTCAACCTAGCGGATATGTTAGGGATAGCAATCAGGTCCGCTAGTCCCATGACGAATTTGTGCTTAGGCGGGCGATTGTATTCCCGGCGTGCTGGTTGTTGGCGTGCCGGCGGTTGGCGCGCTTGGCTTCTCCCCTTATTTCTCCTATCGTAAGGATAGCGAGTCCTTTGGTCCTTTCTGATGTGAATGTAACTACAAGAACACATGATTCTTGACATTCTTAGGAACAACTTGAGCTGGATTTAAAAGGCACTCTACTTTAGAATTGGATCAATGTTCTAAATTCAAGAACTCACCAAAACTAAGCACCAACCAAGACTCATATTGAAGTCCATGTATTGTCAAATTGAATCAAAACAAAAGGAAAGAAGAACAAGAATTAAAACTGGACAAAATTTAAATGATAGCTACTGAACCAAAACAGAATTAAGAACACAATGCTGGAAACACAAAATAAATGGTAGAAAAAGAAGTAAACTCTAGGAATCAAAACTACCGAATGGAAAATTGAAGAAAAGGGAAGAAGAACACTTATAGAATAAGATGCTTGCTGGATTTTGAGAATTGGAAGAAGCCATTCACGTCACTTGGAACCTTGAACCAAGATAAGTGATGGAGTGCCACCACTTGAAGCTCACCATAGCTCACAAGATAAGGCAAAGAAGAGGAAGACTCAAAACTCACAAATTCTCTCCCAAATTGAGTATAGTCTCTCTACTATAAAATTCCAATCTGAATTGTACAAGCTAAGCACCTTTATTTATAGCCTAGAGGTGCTGAAAATGCAAGCTAAATGGCACACAAATGCAATGAAATTCGGTTTGGCACCCCCTAGGCTCCTATCTACACTCCCCACTAGACTCCCTTACTACTTACACCTTTTTATTACATTCACACCCCTATTCTATAAAAGAAATAAGAAGAGCCATTTTATTATACTCTTGTCCCAAAGCTCTTGCCATGCTCCTAGTAATTCGTTGGGCTTGGGCCCCTTGTTGGGCTTGGACCCCTTGATGGGCTTGGGCCCCTTGTTGGGCTTGGTCTTCATGGCCTAGAGCATCCTCTACTTGGTTTCCATCATGCTCCCCGGGTTGGAGAGAATTCGTCCACGAATTTGGGAAACCTGCAGCAAAAGGAGTGAGATCAGTAACATTGAAAGAATTACTACCAAGATAAGTAGAGGGCATATCTAACTCATAGGCATTATCATTAATCCTCTTGATGACTTGGAAAGGGCCATCACCACGAGGCATAAGTTTGGACTTCCTTAGAGAAGGAAATCTATCCTTTCTCAAATGAAGCCAAACCCAATCACCGAGCTCAAAGATTAATGCCTTTCTCCTTTGGTTGGCAGTGTCAGCATACTTACCAACTTTCTTCTCAATTTGTAACTTGATGCGGTTATGCAAATCTTTAACAAAAGATGCCTTTTCAAAACCGTCTTTGCATAGAACCTCATCAAGGACAGGAATGGGAAGAAGATCTAGAGGTGTGAGGGGATTAAACCCATAAACAACCTCAAAAGGAGAATGGTTAGTGGTGGAATTCACTACTCTATTATAGGCAAATTCAACATGAGGTAGTAAATCCTCCCAAGCCCTTGGATTCCCGGAAATAAAGCATCTTAATAATTGACCCAAAGTTCTATTAACCACTTCGGTTTGACCATCAGTTTGGGGGTGGCAGGTAGTAGAAAACAGAAGTTTGGTGCCAAGTTTCCCCCATAAGGTCCGCCAAAAGTGACTTAAGAACTTAGAATCCCTATCAGATACTATACTTCTTGGAAGTCCATGCAAACGAACAACTTCCTTGAAGAAAAGATTTGCAATATGGCATGCATCATCCACTTTGTGGCATGGAATAAAATGAGCCATTTTAGAAAAACGGTCCACTACCACAAAGATGGAATCCTTACCTTTCGATGTCTTGGGTAGTAAGATAAAATCCATAGAAATATCAACCCAAGGCATTGTAGGGATAGGAAGAGGGGTATATAAACCATGGGGTTGGACCTTAGATTTAGCCTTCCTACATGCTATACATCTATCACAGAAGGTATGTACGGATTTGCGCATGTGAGGCCAAAAGAAATGTTCATGCAATGTTTCTAAGGTCTTAGCTACCCCAAAATGTCCCATAAGCCCACCCTCATGAGCCTCTCTAACAAGAGATTGTCTAATAGATCCTTGGGGAACACAAAGTCTTTTTCCTTTGAAAAGAAAACCATTATGTAAGAAAAAGTCTTTATGACCTCCCTTGGAACACTCTTGATAGATTAGAGAGAAATCTAAGTCATCATGATAAAGTTCCTTTATGTGATCAAAACCTAAATATTGAACATTTAAAACATTTAACAAGGTATATCTTCGTGAAAGAGCATCGGCCACTACATTAATTTTACCTTGTTTATGTTTGATCACATAAGGAAATTGCTCAATAAACTCCACCCACTTAGCATGTCTCTTATTAAGCTTGCTTTGGTTTTTCAAATATTTAAGGGACTCATGATCACTATGAATCACAAATTCCTTTGGAAAAAGATAATGTTGCCAATTTTGCAAAGCTCTAACAAGAGCATAAAGTTCTTTATCATAAGTGGAGTAATTGAGATGACTCCCTTTGAGTTTCTCACTAAAATAAGCGATGGGGTGTCCTTCTTGAAGGAGGACGGCCCCAATGCCTATATTAGAGGCATCACACTCTATTTCAAATGTCTTAGCAAAGTTAGGAAGGGCTAGAATGGGGGCTTTAGTTAATTTATCCTTCAAAGTTTGAAAAGCGTTTTCTTGCTCTTGTCCCCACTTAAAAACCACATCCTTCTTTACTATGGCATTTAAAGGTGCGGCAATTGTACTAAAGTCTTTCACAAACCGCCTATAAAAACTAGCAAGGCCATGAAAGCTTCGTACTTCGTTGACATTGGTGGGTGTAGGCCAATGTTGAATTGCTGCAACTTTTGTTTGATCTACATGCACCCCTTTATGACTAACCACAAACCCTAGGAAGTCTATATGATCTAATGCAAAGAAACATTTAGCATGGTTAGCATACAACTTCTCCTTCCTAAGGGTTTCTAGAACTTGTCTAACATGTGACTCATGATCTTCTAAGGACAAGCTATATATAAGAATATCATCAAAGTAAACCACAACAAACTTGCCAATGAATGCTCTTAAAACATGATGCATGAGTCGCATGAAGGTACTAGGAGCATTAGTCAAGCCAAAAGGCATGACCAACCACTCATATAAACCAAATTTGGTCTTAAAAGCGGTTTTCCATTCATCACCATGTTTAATTCGAATTTGATTGTAACCACTCTTAAGATCAATTTTGGAAAATATTTTAGACCCATGTAATTCATCCAACAAGTCATCTAACCTAGGAATGGGATGCCTATATTTGATGGTGATGTTATTTATAGCGCGACAATCCGTACACATCCTCCATGTCCCATCCTTTTTAGGGACAAGTATGACAGGCATAGCACATGGGCTCATGCTATCTTGTACCCACCCCTTAGCTAATAAATCCTCAACTTGTCTTTGAATTTCTTTGGTCTCTTGGGGATTGGTCCTATATGCAGGGCGATTTGGTAAAGAAACCCCGGGCATGAAGTCTATTTGGTGTTCAATCCCTCTTAGAGGTGGTAAGCCTTTAGGAGGATCTTGAAACACATCTTCATATTCCTTTACCAAATGGTCCAAACATGTGGGACTATCCTTAGCCGACTCATATTCAATAGGTCTAGGAATAGCTAAAAAAATAGGTTTGTGAGTAACTATTACCTTTTGAACTTGTTGGGAAGATATGAGAAGGCTTCTCTTGGAATTTTTAATTTCTTTTTCTTTCTCTCTCTTTTCTCTCATTTTGACTTGGTCCTCATGTACCTCCTTTGGAGAGAGAGACTTGAGAATGACTTTGTGTCCATGGAAGTTAAAAGAAATTTTGTTGGTAAAGCCATCATGAAAATTTTTTCTATCAAATTGCCATGGCCTACCTAAAAGGATATGAGTAGCTTCCATTGGAACAACATCACACAAGACCTCATCTTTATATTTGCCAATGGAAAATGTAATGAGGACTTGTTTGTTCACCACTATCTCACCCACCTCACTCAACCATTGTAACTTGTAGGGCTTGGCATGAGAGATGGTAGGCAATCCAAGTTTGTCTACCACTCTTGTGCTTGCCACATTTGCACAACTCCCCCCATCCACAATCAAAGAGCAAACTCTATCATTAATAAGACACCTTGAATGAAAAATATTTTCTCTTTGAGTTTCATCAAAAGGTTTTAACACTTGTCCAAGCATGCGCCTTATTACTAATAGGTCACCCTCATGTGGGCTTTCACTTTCACTCTCACTTGGGGATCTAGAAGGTGAGGAATGTCTAGAAGATTCGGACCCATGCTCACTACTATCTACCCCATCATGCATATACATAGTTCGTTTAGTAGGGCAATTAGAAGCAATATGTCCATAGCTTAAACATTTAAAACACTTCTTACTAGACGATTTTTGTGGTGATTTAGGCCTAGCATTGGAAGTGGAAGGCTTAGACTCTCTAGGTTTGAAAGTAGAGTCCTTAGAAGGGATGTTTGAAAAAGAGTTTTTATTTTTCCAAGAAGAGTGGTAGTAGTTATCTTTAGAAGAATTTTTGAAAGCATTTTTCCTTGCAAGTTGATTTTCAATTTTGCTAGCAAGGTGCACCACATTTTCCAAAGAAGAATATTCTTGTAACTCTACCACGTCTTGAATATCCCTTCGAAGTCCACTCACAAACCTAGCTATCTTAGCCTCCTCACTCTCATCCATATTAACTCGAATTAAAAGCGTGTCTAGTTGTTTAAAGTAATCATCCACACTTAGCGCGCCTTGATGAAACCGTTGGAGTTTCAACATAAGGTCTTTCCTAAAGTGTGGGGGTACGAATCTAGCGCGTAAACATGCTTTCAAATCGTTCCAAGAGACCACGGGCGGCCTCTTGTGTAGGTCAATGTCCATGAGGTATTGATGCCACCATTGCATGGCATAGTCCAAAAATTGTAAAGAAGCTAACTTAACCCTATGCTCATCCCTAACCCCATTTACATCAAAAATTTGGTCAACCTTAGCCTCCCATCCTAAGTATACATTGGGATCACTTTCACCACTAAAACTAGGAAGTTTTACATTAGGAGAACAAGGGCCAGCCACATGTTGGCGCCTCTCTTCATGGTGATGATGTCTTGGCCTTGGATTATCTTCATAATAACCATGGGTGTACCTTGAAGAATGCAACTAGGAGGAGGAGTTCTTCTCTCACGGTTTTGATGCATTTCTTCTCGGTTTAACTCCAAACTTTGGAGCCGTGCTTCCATCTTCCTTATCACCTCAAGATAGTGAGCATTGGATTGCTTGGCATTATTTAAGTCCTCATAAAGGGCTTCCTTTTGTGGTGAGCACGGTTTGGAGGACTCTCCACTAGAGAAATGAGCCATGAGCAGAAAATACACAAAAACAGAAAAAAAAACAGTGAAAGAAACTTGTTAGACAATTAAAAATAGTGAGATATAGGTTGCTGGAAAATGCCCAAGAAAACACTCAAACCACTCCAAGAAAATATTTTGTCCTCAACCAAGCCTTGCTTGTGGAATGGAGTAGCTTCAAGTGAAATATGTCACAGCAAACCAACTTACTTAAGAACAAGTCTCCACACAACTTTTAAGAAGAACAAAAAGACAAGCAAGAAAAAGGTGTAAACAATAAAAGCTAAACCAAAAACAGAGAGTAATGTATGACAAACTAGAAAGAATATGAATGAAAGACAATCAAGAAAAATAAGGAACTCAATGAATAAAGAAGGCACACAAAAAGAGTCCTAAAGAAAAGTGCTAGAGTAGATTAAAGAAAACAGAAAACAGCTACTGGAAATGTATTGTTTTTTTTTTTTTAAAGCAAACTGTGCTATGTTTACAGATTTAACTGTACCGATTGAAAGCGAACTGGACTGTGAAAAATTAACCACAGAAACTTCAATGTCTTAACTCAAAAATGGCACTGGAATGAGGTAAAAACAGTAAGCCAATTGAGAGAAATAATTTTTTCAAAATTGCTGCCCAATTACCGTATTCTTTTCGGCAGTATTGTACACTTTTCGTATTTTATTTATCATTTTTTGTGTACTTGGAATTTTTGAGTGATTCTTTTTTCTATGCTTTTGTAACACTTTGAAGTATGTAAATCCAAATTTTCACAAATTTTCAGTGAGCCAATTAATTGCAGTAAATTGAAAACAGTAGCACGTTTGTAAGAAAACAGAGTATCCTATTCAGGAAAGAAAAACAGTAAGATGAACTAGCAAAGACATAATGGAATTTGTGTAAAAGAACTTGTATAGAATGAAGATACAAGCATGAACTCAAATCTAAAAATGAAAATGCACAAAGGATCAAGCAATAAACTAAAAAACAGAAAGTAATACCAAAGCAAGAAACAATCAAAGCAATAAAAGTACTACAAGAAGTAATGACAATTATGGAATAACATGACTAAGACAAAACTTGACATGATTACAAAATTAAAAGACATATAACAAGGTATAACCACAAGTGAAAGGAAGCTTAAGGTCAGCTCTAGGAAGGAGAATGCCATTCCAAAAGAGCAGCCATACTCATATGAACAATGAGTGCTAGAGTCCTTTTCACAAACACATGGTGTAACAAAAGAAAACAGCAAGAAAACTCAAAATAAATCCTAAAACAGAATGGTAAACAACTTGAATTAAAGAGCTCTTGAAAGTAAAGTGCAATACAACTCAAGAATTAAGCAAAAACAAGCCTAGACTCTAGATACCACATGATGTGAATGTAACTACAAGAACACATGATTCTTGACATTCTTAGGAACAACTTGAGCTGGATTTAAAAGGCACTCTACTTTAGAATTGGATCAATGTTCTAAATTCAAGAACTCACCAAAACTAAGCACCAACCAAGACTCATATTGAAGTCCATGTATTGTCAAATTGAATCAAAACAAAAGGAAAGAAGAACAAGAATTAAAACTGGACAGAATTTAAATGATAGCTACTGAACCAAAACAGAATTAAGAACACAATGCTGGAAACACAAAATAAATGGTAGAAAAAGAAGTAAACTCTAGGAATCAAAACTACCGAATGGAAAATTGAAGAAAAGGGAAGAAGAACACTTATAGAATAAGATGCTTGCTGGATTTTGAGAATTGGAAGAAGCCATTCACGCCACTTGGAACCTTGAACCAAGATAAGTGATGGAGTGCCACCACTTGAAGCTCACCATAGCTCACAAGATAAGGCAAAGAAGAGGAAGACTCAAAACTCACAAATTCTCTCCCAAATTGAGTATAGTCTCTCTACTATAAAATTCCAATCTGAATTGTACAAGCTAAGCACCTTTATTTATAGCCTAGAGGTGCTGAAAATGCAAGCTAAATGGCACACAAATGCAATGAAATTCGGTTTGGCACCCCCTAGGCTCCTATCTACACTCCCCACTAGACTCCCTTACTACTTACACCTTTTTATTACATTCACACCCCTATTCTATAAAAGAAATAAGAAGAGCCATTTTATTATACTCTTGTCCCAAAGCTCTTGCCATGCTCCTAGTAATTCGTTGGGCTTGGGCCCCTTGTTGGGCTTGGACCCCTTGATGGGCTTGGGCCCCTTGTTGGGCTTGGTCTTCATGGCCTAGAGCATCCTCTACTTGGTTTCCATCACTTTCTGGCCGCCGCTGCCGTTTCCAGCACCCTCTGTGGCTGGATCCTGGTCTGGGCGCGTGGCCTGGCGGGAGCCACGCTGCCTCTCTTCTCGGCGACTTCACTCTCGTCGGCGATGTGGGCCACCGCAAGTCGCCTGACCTCAGCAAACGTCGCTGGATGAGCCCTGATCAAGGCCTCGCAGAATGGCCCTGGCTGCACGCCCTTCTTGAAGGCATAGACCAGCATTTCTTCATCCTTGGTCGGCGATCTGACCATTTGCGCTCCGAAGCGATTGAGGTAGTCTCTGAGGGACTCCCCATGGTACTGCCTTATATCAAACAGATCATAGGACACTCTGGGCGGTGCCTTGTTCACGATATACTGCTCGACAAAGATCTTCGAGAATTGTTGAAAATTAGTTATATGGCCATTAGGCAGGCTCACAAACCACTCCATCGCCGTTCCCTGGAGCGTGCTCACGAACATCTTACAATAGACGGCGTCCGACCCTCCTGACAGCATCATCTGTGTGTGGAACGTGGTCAGATGAGCCTCTGGATCCTCCACGCCAGTAAAGACAGCTTTAACCGGGACCACGCTCGTGGGAATTGGCGTGTCGGTAATCGCCTGAATGAAAGGCATTGGGAAAACACGAGGCGGCGTCGACGGTGCCACCTCTTCAGCGGAAGAACGAACCTGCTGCTCCTGAAGAGCTCGACGTAGCTCCTCAGCTACCTTGCTGAGCTCCTCGTTCCTGGCGCGAGAGGCGACCAGGTCTTCATGTATCCTTGCCTGCTCGACGCGCGAGGCTTCTACAGTGGCCTGCAATGAGCGCATCATTTCTGCCATCTGCGCCATGGTCATGGCGGCGTCACCTTCGGCTGCGACGGGAGCCACGGGACTGGAACGATTGCTTCTCATCTTTCTCATTAACTTCAGCGAACCACAGGAATACAGCAAATGACACTTCAACCACGATCGAATCAACGATCAACCGGAGAAAACTCAAGAAACTGCGCAAGAACTTCAGGAACACCGCAAACCTTCGAAGAAAATCGCAGCTTCACCCAAAAACCACCGTTTCCCCGCGAACCAAACAACCGAACGAAAGAACTCGAATCCACCGATCGAAAAGCCAAACAAACGGTTTAAAATACAAACTTCACCGAACGAAACTCAAAGAAACTAAGAACGACGGTTGCACCAGCACACAACCGCGCAGGAAACCTCGAAAACCTCCACGAACTCACGTTGTGGATGGGAGCACGTTTTACACGGCCCCACGGTGGGCGCCTGATGATCCTGCCTGTTGACCGGAGCGCTGGAGAATGCCTCGTCAAAGGATCGACGTGCGCGCCGCTTCTCACCTCTGTTCCTCCTCTGGATCTGTCTCAAGAACCTGCAAAGAAACGATACGGCGCCGCTGCGGCCGATCGCACTCCGACGCTCAAGTCAGTGACGGTATCACCAAATACTAAGAACTGGAACCGTGCAACTCTCTCTCTCACAAACAGCTCTGTCACTCGCAAGCGTAAAGTGTATGAACTGAACGTGCGTACCTTAGAAAATCTGTTAGGAACTCTTATATACCTGGTGGTTTTCTCTCTCCTGGCAGTTACAGACTTGGACACGTGGCTTGTATCCAACTGTACACGTGCCATCATCTGGAGGCTCCCTGACTTGGCGCTGTTTCTACTCTCATTTTGGCTAAGTTACCTATGCATGGTACTGCCCAGTGCATAGCTAACTCAGGAGTGCGATCTCTACTGAAACTGGCGAGTTAGGGCCTTCCTACACCTTCCCTGTGGTCTCGCCGGCCGCCTTCATAATCTGCTTCTCTTTCATCTTCGGCGATGTGATCATTCTGGCGATCTCCGACTGCCTAGTCGCCTGGGTCTACATCTGGCGACTTCATCTTCGACCTGGCGATCGCCTATTCTGGCAAACTGGAAATCGGAACACGCCAACTTAACAATCGGCGATCACACGTGCCTTCCGACTTCCTTCCTATCTGCCAACTTGGCGCCTTGTCAACACGCCTACCCTGCAGCAGGGTGCCACGTCATCACACCCGACCACCAGGGCGGTACACTTTCCAAACGTGCATGTCTTGCTTCATGGTATCTCTGACACATTTATCTCCCTTGGTGCAGGTTCAAAAATAAGCCAAGAAAGGAGGACACGACTTACTCGAGCTTTGCGGGCGGGGATCAGGGCTTCGTCTTCTTCCAGTGCTGACTCTGATGGCCACTGAAAAGTGGCTCTTTTGTGACTTGCATGAGTTGTAATATTCGCCCCATTTGGGCTATTTCCATTGTATTGAACATTGCTTGTAACACCAACTTTTTCTATATCATAATTGATTTTTGCAACGTCACTCTACTCTGCATACATTTCGCATATTGTGCGCGCTTTCCTTCGCCATGTTCATCAACAGCGCCCGCCTCCATCCAGGCGACGCCTCCTTTCTTGACGGCGCCTTGACCTAGGCGACGCCTTCTTTCTTGGCGATGCCTTCTCTTGGCGACGCCTTACCTTATTTCAAACGGAGAAAGATAAAGGCTAAAAACCAAGGCACTTCTTTTTCTTGAACTGGTTTTACCTTTTATTAGGGTGAACTCATTAAAAAACCCCTGAGAGGGAAAAAGAGCGTCCCCTTCAACTAAATTGTTACATAACTGCTTACATAAGTCAACTGAAATAAAATTTTAAGTTGGCTGCATTCCAACTGCGCGGGATAGGACCTCCCTCCAAGGTCTCTAGGTTGTATGAACCGTTGCCCTTAGCCTCAGTAATTCTGAAGGGTCCGGTCCACTTAGGAGACAGTTTATTCTCCAACTCGTATGGGTGAGCTTTCCTGATCACTAGGTCGCCAATCTGAAATTGCCGCGACTTTACCTTAGAGCTGTATTGTCACTCTACTCTTCTCTTTACTGCTTCCGCTTTGATTCTGGCTTCTTCTCTGGCCTCATCTAGTAGATCCAGGTTTACCCGCCTCTCTTCATTGGATTCCTCCGCCACAAAGTTTTGAAAACGTGGCGAGCTCTCATGTATTTCTACCGGAATCATCGCGTCCGACCCGTACACCAAATTGAAAGGCGTCTCCATAGTAGAGGATTGGGGCGTGGTGTGATATGCCCATAAGATCCTTGGTACCTCTTCCGCCCACGCCCCTTTGGCTTTTTCTAACCTTCTTTTTAACCCCCTCAGCAGAACTCTGTTCGCCGACTCCACTTGTTCGTTGGTTTGGGGGTGTTCGACCGATGCGAACACTTGTTTGATTCCTACCTCAGCACACAGGTTTCTCAGCTGCTGACTGGAAAACTGGGTCCCGTTATCAGATATCAGGCGCCTAGGTACGCCAAAACGGCACACAATGTTTTTCCACACAAAATGTTGTACCTTGTGCGCAGTGATCTGTGCAACGGGCTCTGCCTCTATCCATTTGGTGAAGTATTCGATGGCGACGATCAAATACTTCATCTGCCTGATTGCCAGTGGGAACGGGCCCAGGATATCGATTCCCCATGTATGGAAAGGCCACGGACTGTATATGGATCGCAATTCTTCCGGCGGCGCCTTATGCCAGTCGGCGTGCTTTTGGCATTGCCTGCACCGCTGGGCGTGTCGTGCACAGTCCTCTTTCACTGTTGGCCAGAAGAAACCTGCGCGTATTACTTTGGAGGCTAGGGACCTTCCCCCTACGTGGCTCCCGCAGATGCCTTCGTGTAGTTCTGCCATTATCCTAGTGCACTCGTCGCCACTTACACATGTTAGGATAGGGTGAGTGAAACCGTGCCTGAACAACACCCCATCCACCAGGGTGTATCTTGCGGCGTTTCTTTTGACCTTTTTACCCTCTTCAGGCTCTACTGGGAGAGTCCCATCCGCCAGGTATCGCTTGTAGGGCGTCATCCAGGTGTCTCCCTGGGTCAAAACGCATACCTGCATCTGCCCTTCTTCGGGCGCGTCCGCGTATGTGCTGATGCGGGGCGCCCTCTGCGTATCCTGGGTCAAAGAGCAATGACTCCTTGGCCTTCCCCTTGATGTATAAATCTGGAGGACATCCACCCTGTTGTCTTCCACGAACCTACGCGGAGCTTTGAGAGTCTCTTGGATCACTGTCCTCTGTCTACCCCCCTTGCCTGAGCTGGCCAGCTTTGCAAGCAGGTCAGCTCTGGCATTCTGCTCCCTCGGGACATGTATCAGCTCAAGAGCGTTGAATGCTCCCTTCAACAACTGGACGTATTTCAAATACGCCGCCATCTGTGGGTCCTTCGCCTGGAACTCACCCGATACCTGCCCCGTAATTAGCTGGGAGTCGCTTTTCACCAGGAGGTTCTGCGTGCCCATCTCCTTGGCCAGGAGCATTCCTGCTATCAGGGCTTCATATTCTGCCTGATTATTACTTGCCTTGAAGGCGAAGCGCAGGGCCTGCTCGATCAGTATGCCGTCGGGTCCCTCCAAGACTATTCCCGCACCGCTCCCTTGTTGGTTGGAAGAGCCATCAACCGAGAGCAGCCACTGCGAACCCACTTCCACTTCTTGCTCACCTCCGGGCGAAAGTTCCGCTATAAAATCTGCGTACATCTGCCCTTTGATGGATCCTTTAGGCTCATACTAGATGTCGAATTCTGACAGTTCTACCGCCCAGCGCACCATTCTTCCCGCCACATCAGGCTTCTGCAGCACTTTCTGTATAGGGAGGTTGGTCATCACCACCACCGTGAAGCTGTGGAAGTAATGACGGAGCCTCCTGGCAGAAAATACCACCGCTAGCGCCGCCTTCTCTAGCGCTTGGTACCTCGTCTCAGCTCCCTGTAATGCCTTGCTTAAAAAATAGATGGGCTTCTGACTCTGGTCGTGCTCCTTGACTAACACAGAACTGATGGCCCGCTCCGTTACAGTAAAATATAACCGGAGGGGCACGCCCGCTACCGGCTTGCAGAGGACCGGTGGCGTCGCCAGGTACTCCTTCAGCTTAATGAAAGCCGCTTCGCATTCATCAGTCCATGCAAAGCGACTGTTTCTCTTGAGGCACTGGAAATATGGGTGCCCCTTCTCTCCTCCGGCGGAAACAAACCTCGAGAGCGCCGCCATCCGCCCTGTCAACTGTTGCACCTCCTTTACCGACGTCGGGCTCCGCATGGCGATAATTGCCGCGCATTTGTCGGGGTTCGCCTCTATCCCCCTCTCTGTGAGCAGAAAACCCAAGAACTTACCGGCCTCTACCCCGAAAACACACTTCTCAGGGTTTAACTTGAGGCGGTACTTGGATATTGTGACGAACAACTCCTCCAGGTCCGCCATGTGCTGCGCCCTATTCTGCGACGCCACCACCATGTCGTCTACATAGGCGTACACATTCCTCCCGAGCATTGGCGCCAGGACCTTGTCCATTAACCTTTGGTACGTGGCGCCCGCATTTTTCAGCCCAAAAGGCATCACCTTATAGCAGTAACTGCAGGTCTCAGTCATGAATGCAGTCTTGCTCTCGTCTCTTGGGTGCATCTTGATTTGGTTGTACCCTGAAAAGGCGTCCAGGAAACTCAGCACCTTGCTGCCGGACGCACTGTCTACCAAGGCGTCGATGCTGGGCAGCGGATACGAGTCCTTTGGGCATGCTTTGTTCAGGTCCGTGAAGTCAACACACATCCTCCACTTTTCGTTCGCCTTTTTCACCAAGACGACGTTCGCAAGCCACTCAGGGTATTGAATCTCCCTGATGTGGCCAGCACTCAACAGCTTTTGCGTTTTGTCTTTCACCACCTGCTGTCGTTCCTCATTGAACTTTCTCCTTCTCTGACGCACGGGACGGACCGTGGCGTCCATGCTGAGGTGGTGACATAGGAAATCGGGATCGATGCCTTGCATATCCGAGGCGGACCATGCGAAGGCGTCCAGGTGGCGTGAAATCACTTCTGCCACCCCTTCCTGTTCTTCTGGGCTCAGCGAACTTCCTAACTTGAAAGTCTTGCCGCCAATCTCCCTTTCTACGGCGTTAGCCGCGGGCCGTTCCCTGCTATCATCTTCGACGGGCGCCGCGTCGTCAGGGCCTTCCTCCATAGGCGCATCTGCTTCGGGCATCGCCCTCTCTGCTATGGCCTCTTTAGGCGTCAACCCAGCGGGCGTCGCCTCAATCATCGTCGTGTCCGCGCTCGGCGGACGTTCATACACCATGAACACGCCTCTCTTCGTTTTCAGGCTGTTCTCGTAGCATTTCCTTGCCTCCTCCTGGTCTGACCTGATGACTATGACCTGGCCATTGAGGTCCGGCAGCTTCATCTTCATGTGGCGTGTGGAGGACACCGCGTTCAGACGGTTTAACGCCGGTCTGCCCAACAAGATATTGTAGGCAGAGTTGGCGTTCATGACCAGGTACCAGATGCTTTCGGTACGGGAGGCCTCCCCGTCTGTGAACGTAGTCCTCAACTCCAGGTACCCCCGGACTTCCACCTGGTTATCCCCGAACCCACACAGGCACCCCGTATAGGGACTCAACAGATCGGGGGACAGCCGTAACTTATTAAAGGTCGACAGAAACATGACGTCTGCTGAACTTCCTTGGTCGACAAGCACTCTGTGCACCTTCCTTCCGGCTGTGACGACTGAGATGACAACGGGGTCGTTGTCGTGGGGTACCACATCTCGGAGGTCTCTTCTTGTGAACACGAGATCCGACTCCCATGGCTCCCCCGAGAGCCTCTCTTCGATTGAATTTACCCCCCTCGCGTATTTCTTCCGCTGGGAGGCGGTGGGTCCCCCGCCGGAAAAACCTCCAGCAATGGTGTGGACCTCACCAAGCACAGGCATCTCGTGTGCTGGTTCTTCTGCCGGCGGCGGCAAGGTGGCGGTCGTTGTGGGCTCTGCGACATAGTCCTTCAAAAACCCAGTCCTCACCAGCTCATCTAGCTGGTAGCCCAACGACAGACAATTATCAATGTGGTGCCCGAAAGCCTCGTGGAATTCGCACCAAGAGTCTTTACGAGGCCCTAACACCTTGTCGGTCTTCGCCGGTCACCTCAGCCTCTCAGCTATGTTAGGCACGGCGATCAAATCCTTCAACTCAACCACGAAGTTGTACCTTGCCGGTCTCGATCTTTCTCTGGCTGGGCGATCGCCTCCTGCTGGACCCTAGGGCTGGGGCTTTCTGGCCTCGTAGGGGCGTCTCGCTCTGGCTTCTTTCTTCCCGTCGTGGTCTCATTGACCCTGACGGGTTGAGTTCGCGCCGGTCCCCTCGGGCGTGGGGGCACGACGCTGGTGCGCTTCACACACACCTCCCCTTCAGAAGTAATATGTTCTACCGCCCTACGCCGTAGTTCAGCGAAAGTCCTAGGGCGGTTGCGGATGATGGATTCTCCAAAAGGACCGGGGCATACGCCTTTCACAAATGCGTACACGATCATAGGCTCCTCGGTCGTACCAACCTTCACGACCTGGGCCCCGAAGCGATTGATATACTCCTTCAGGGTCTCCCCTTGATACTGCTTCACATCAAACAGATCGTAAGAGACCGGCGGCGGGGCCTTGTTTGCTAAGTATTGTTCCCTGAACAATCATGACAATTGGCGGAAAGATGTGATATGACCATCTGGAAGGCTGATGAACCAGTCCATAGCCATCCCGGTCAGGGTGCTCATAAAGAGCTTGCACTTGGCAACATCAGAACCGCCTACCAGGACTATCTGTGTGTGAAATGCAGCAAGGTGCGTCTCTGGGTCCTCCATCCCGGTGAAGATCACCTTGGGCCCCGCGAACGTGTTCGGGATCACTGCATCTAGGATCTCCTGCGAGAAAGGGGTGGAAAACTCCCTTGGTGGGGAATGGTTCTCCATCTCGTCATGTCCAGGCCGCCTCCGGTCATTTCTCAGGCCCTGGCGCAACTCCTCATTTACACGGTGGAGCTCTTCATTTCGCTCATGCGAGGCATCGAGATCCGCCTGCATGCGTTCCTGTTCCATTTTCGACTCCGCCATGTCCTGCTGCAACCCCCTCATTATCTCCAGGACCTGTTGCATGGATAGTTCTGCTGGGGCTGCGCGTGCTGTACTTCGTCTGGTGGGGCCATTGTCACTCCAACCTCCTCCAACGTTACTGCGACTTTAGTACGTCCTTGAACTTGTGATGGGACTGATGTTTTATATCGGCCCCACGGTGGGCGCCAAATGTTCCGTCCGGTTGACCGGGACGTCTTCGTGCGCGACCTCAACCGTCAGCTAGGGACTCCTTCCCACTGATTACCTGTGGATTCCTGCAAAAAAGAGGACAAAGAGGCGCCCTAGCGGCCGTTTGCACTCTGACGCTCAAGTCAGCCAACAAGAAACACCAAAACTGTTCACCTCCGTCTCTGAGCACCACGTATGGCACTCTGAAGGTGGTAAAAAATAACTGTGTATCGTGTGTCTGTGTTTTCTCTCTCTCTCAGGCCAAGATATTCCCCAGTCCCTTGTTCGTAACCTTGAAGCACGAGCAAGCAACTAGAGAGTTCTGGTAAATTTGCCAAAAATTCCAACCCTGTTTCCAACATTCTCCGCGCTATTTAAACTACCCAAGCATTTAAAGCGCCTTAAAGCGCCTTTAATTACAAATGTAACGCACTCAATCAGCGTATTTAATTAGAAAACGTAGCGCAGTTAAGACGTTGAAACGCTTGGGAGCCATTATAGTACCTGAATGCTCGAAAGGGAAACTGTATTGAATGACTTTAATTACCTGGCACCTGACTAAAGAGTGTTTCTATTCTGGCATGGCTGTCGTACACGTGGAGGGCCTCACGACGCCGTAACCCCATCTGGGGGCGCTTTTGCCCATCTGGGGACGTTTCTACGTGTGAGTCCTCCCGCCTGGGAGTGCTACTACGCTAGGGGTGACTTTTTGGGTGCCAACTCATGCCCCCAATTATCTAGTCACTTACTTTGAGAGCGTATCTGCCTTCCTCTCGTACTCTGCACCCGGCTACCCTAGGCGTGACCTTCCTCTTGAGTCGTATCTGTCCCAAAGGCATCTCTGGGGGGGCAGAGGTACTTCACGAGTCAGGCTGCCCTACACTGGTGTCATCACTATGGCCTTGAAGCCACCTTTCTCTCCTTTTTATTACTGTTCCCTGGTTATCCAGGGTTTGGGGCCTTCCCACGGCGTTGCTCCCTCCATGGTCTTTCCTACCCATGGGTATCGGGGAACCACACCGTGATTGCCTCGCTTTAGTACTGTTTGAGCTGGCGACGCCCTGGTTGGGCGACGCCTTCACTTAGGCGACGCCTTGCCTTGGCGACGCTTCCTCTTGGCGATGCTGGCACTCGGCGTCTCTTCCACCTAGGCGGAGCCTTGCGTTGACTTTGACTCTCTAGTCGTTGACTTTGACCTTGACTTAGTCAACGCCCGGATACGGGACGGTACAAAATTCATTCTCTTTTATTAGACTAAGCTTCAAGGTTCCATTGAAAACTCAATTGAATATGTGGAACAAGCATTTCAATCAATATTTGGGAAAGAAAAACTTAGGATAATACATTGTTATGGGAAGACTATGACCTCGCCAACATTTAAAAAAGGAAGAAATTGTTCTATAAGAAAAGAACATGCAAATGAAATGAGTGTCATGACGAAGAAAATTGAAGAACTAGAGGCAATGGTAAAATTTGTTGTAAAGAAGCAAAATCCAGAGTTAGAGGAGGATAACATTAATAATACAATGACACGTGTTTTAAGTAAAGAAATTAGTGGAATGGGTCTACATTCATCTGCATCCACCCATGATCCTCATTATGAGCATGTATATTTAACTAAAACTTGTTTATTGGGCTTTAAAATATGTTTTCAAGTTACACATGGAACTGTTTTTATTTGTAATGTTGGAGGAGTGCATATAAAAGTTACTGCTTCATCCTTAAGTTTCTTCTTTTTTGCTTGGATCTTGGAGATATAAACACATAGATAATCATATTTCAATTTCAATTATGTTAATATGTTTAGCGATGTAGATTGGAATATGTGGTACTCTTGAAGTTGTGTTGAAAACACATGCATGCAATTTTCCAGCGTTACATGAAAGTTTAATGGATTTGATTAAGGCATGTTCTTGATTAATTAAAACACTTCTATTTATACAATTATATATTGTTAGTTGTTATATTTATTTTGTTTCAATTAGACTTAATCAATATATATTTTTATATTTTTTTTTGCAGCTTGAAGGCAATGAAGTCAATCTTGAAAAAAAATTAACTTATTGATATGTAGTATAGAAACAATACATTATGTTTTTTTAACACTACAAGAAAATAACAATTTAGTCACCGAATTCAGCGACTGAAAGTGAGTGGGTACAATTAGGACCGAAATACCTACTAAATACCCTTAGTGTCAAATCTGCGACCGAAATAGCAAGCAAATGAATTGTTAATGATGTTAGTTAGTTTTGCAACCAAATCAGCGAATGTAGTTGATCAAAGTGATGGAATTCTACAAAATTGGAGTTCTAAAAAATTCCAAAACAAGAGTGTCATTGCCAAGGCGAATCGAGCTGTTGAGAAGGGAACCTCAACCTACTATGGTGGTTCCATATCTACAACACCTCACTTTGAGAAAATGATAATATTATTATATTTTTTGTTTTCCTATATTTAATTTAAACACAATATATTATATCTTTTTATTAAATTTATGTACACTAAGGAGCTTGAATGACAACCAACTACGGGAGGTTGCAGAGAGAATGAAGAAATTGAAGACTGGACAATGGGTCAATGACAAGACCTGCGACCTTTAAGTTATAATTTAATTTTTACTATATGTTTTCTTCACAATAATCAATTTGACTTCATTTTCAAGAGAAATATTAGAAATGTCTAGAAGAAGCCCAACAACAGCAAATGCTTGAAGGCTCATCTTCGCAAAACTCTCATGTTGCCTCTATTGATGACAATGAAATATACATTGATGTTGTTGGAGGTGGAAATAAAAAGGGAAAGTCTATAGACATAGTGTATAGAGCAAAAGGTTTAATAGTTCCACAAGTGGTCATTCTACAACAAGCCAAGCTTCAGTAGTCCATAAAATAGGAGAAATGTGTGAGATTATTCAAAAGCTAAATGATGAACTTATGGCAAAAGATGCAAATGAGCAAAAACTTGAAGAAAAGATGGTGGTATTGATGAAAATTCATGAAGAACAAAGTGAACTCATGCACAAATAAGCTGAGTTGATGGGCAAACAAAATGAGCATATGCAACTCATTATACAACACATTCAAATGAATAATCCCATATTAGGCTCTTCAGATCCTACTAAAAATGGACATCATAAAGGATACCACATTAGAGATGACAATTTTGAAGAAGATTAGTTGTATGTTGAATTATATAATAGATTTGACTCTTTTAACTTGTTTTCAATAGTTTTTGTTGTGTAATATGATTTACTTTTAATTTGTGTACAACTCTTTCTTAAACTTAAACTATGTATTTGAAGTTCATTCCTATTTAGCTTGATTGAATTTTGAGTATTTATAAGCAAGTTTGAAATATTTTTATAAACAAGTCAAAATACCCTTTTAAATAGGTATTAATAATACATATAAAAATAGCCACTGAAACTAATTTGGTGGCTATATATACAAAGCTTTCGTTTAGCGACCGAAATAGAATCGGTTGCTATAATTTTAAAAAAATATTTAGCCACCGAAATCAACTTTGTCGTTATAGGAGCGAATTAGCCACCATAAGTTTTTTTTTAATTAATTATTTTAATCCATTAGCAACCGAAAATGGTGATCGTTATTACCTTTTATTTTAGGCATCAATTTAGCCATCATTTTTTGTATAAAAAATTGCTTACTAATTTGGTTCTTGAATTCTAGTGACCAAATTTTCTACGACGGACTAGACACCAAAATTTCGGTCACAAATTTGTAATCAATTTATAATTCGGTTGCTAAATGCTTTGCGACTAGGATTTTCACTTCCATTTTTATTTGGTAATTGTTTCAGTTGCGAATATGTTTAGCGACTTATTGTGCTTTTAGTGGCTGAATTTGGTGGTCGTTAAAAGTGATTTTTTTTAGTGTAAGTAAGTTTGTAGTTTTAATTTCAAAGACTTGTTCCTTATCATTATCCTTGAAGAAATTTTATTTTGATTATGTAGTTTGAACACATCCATTGAAATATGTGAGATTTCTTGTTACGTCATTACTATTTTAATATAGATTATCCTTCAAACTTATTCTTTCCATCTTGAAATTTTGTATGAGTAATTCCTCTAAAATTAAAAAAAAAAAACAATGCATTATTCTCTTTATAAAAATCGTGACCTATTACAAATAGCCTTGCTCAACTAGACCAAGGCTAAAATATTGTTACCTAAACATTAGGCCACGTTTTTATGTTGTTGCCTAAAATAATATTTTTTGTAGTCTTAGGATTGCCACATGGCATGCTGGGAATGAAGAGTATTTTAAGAACTCAATAGTCATCTCAGGAGTCTCCTTAACTTATAAATAATAGACTCCCCTAACTTCTAGACTTAATTGATATATGAAATTATGTTTTTGAAATTGTCATCACAGTTATCCAAGTCTTTCCTCTATGATGCTCATTGCATTCTTAGAAGCAAGAACCTTGCCCTTTGCACATTCTAATCTCACGCCCAAACCAAGAACCTTCATGACCATTTGGTGCTTCCTCCACAAATTTGTAAGTCTTCTGCTGCCTTCCATCAATCTACGCTCAACAATCAAGAAGAATTGCATCATCTAAGAATGACCATGGAAAAACTTCCATCACTTTATATTAAAAACACCTTCAAGAAAGCTTCAAGATTCCTCCAAGAACTTGAATCCTTCCTTTCAAACTTGAATCCCTTAGCTCAAAAGCCTTACAAAAACCTTTTGCAACCTAAATCCATTGCCTAACCCATTAAGAACATCTATTCCATAATTACAACTTTTTTTTTTCTTATTCTAACATTACCTTAGGTATGATCTGCTCGGTTGTGTGAGTTATGCCTAGCTCGGCCTAGGTCGGGCGTGGGCCCAAAAGTTCGTTACAAGCTCAACCCAGTTGTTTTTAGTAAGTTTACGTGGAAAAGATAATTAATTAAATACAAGAATAATTGAATTAGTTATAGCTCATTTGGGTGAACCAGTATAATTTTGTGGTGTTTAATCTTCCTTAATCTCTACACTCATTTACTATTTCATGTGTTAATCTGACAGAAAAGAAATTTGTTCAATTAAAATGGAATATGTTCTTTCTGGGTGTGTTCATATTGTTCTTGTTATTTGGAAAATCAATCTAAATATATTGTTGTAATCAGTGTGTCTAATTTGGTGATAATTGAAGTGAGTAGGTCTGTGAAAATCAAATACATCAATTGACACAATTCTTTTATCTGTGAAGTTTAATATTCAAAGATTGTATCTTGTTTCAATTCTCTGTTCTGAATCTACACAAATTAATGTGATACATTGCGTGCTGATCAATGCTCTCAATTTCTGAAAATGTTATAATTGAAATACTGTTCTGTTAAAGTAAACAGAAAAATAAATCTGTTCTTTCCAATTTAAATCGATTCTTTTACTCTGTTTTGATAAAATAATGAATCTGTTTGAAATTTTTAAAAGCTCAATTCACCCCCCCCCCTCTGGAACTCTGACACTATTGAACCCAACAAAAATGAAGTTCAACTCGGAGACTGACCGAAGTCATTCGACGAGAACATTTGGCGTCCACCATCGGGCCCGATAAAATCTAATCCCATCCACATTTACCATCGAGCCTTCTGCCTTGATGAGAAACGCAAGGCAAGGACTGCTGGGATCTGAAGGAAGCGAGGCCTCAACCTTGCCACAAATCATGGTGGTAGGTAAAACTGATCCCGCTAATTACCGTGACATAAATAATCATTATCATTTAAATCTGTTGAGATTCTTGAAAATAAAAAACATAATTTTTATTAATTAAATTTGGTATCATATTATTATGAAAATCACATAAATTATTTATCATTTAAGACTGTTGTGATATCATTGTGAAGATAATAAATATAATTGTATTTGAATATATTATCATGTTATTATGAAAATCACATAAATGGTTCATAATTTAATACTCTTGTGATATCATTGTGAAGTTAAAAGATATAATTGTTGTTATTTAAATTTGTTATCATATCATTATGAAAATCACATATATATGTAAATTTGTTATCATGTTATTCAGAAGATAACATAAATGATTAATTATTATCTTTAAGTCTTTCGTGGTATTATTATGAAGACGAAAGTTATAATCGTTATTATTTAAATCTGTTATCTTTTATTATGAAAATAACAGATATATGTAAATCTTTTCTCATGTTATTTTCAAGATAACATAAATGATTAATTATTACCTTTAAGTCTGTTTTGGTATTATTATGAAGATGAAAGATATAATTGTTCATATTATTATGAAAATAATAGATATATGTAAATTCGTTATCATGTTATTCTAAAGATAACATAAATGATTAATTATTATCTTTAAGTCTGTTGTGATATTATTCTGAAGATGAAAGATATAATTGTTATTATTTAAATTTGTTGTCATATTATTATGAAAATAACATATATATGTAAATCTGGTATCATGTTATTTTGGAGATAACATAAATGATTAATTATTATCTTTAAGCTTGTTGTCATATCCTTGTGAAGATGAAAGATATAATTGTTGTTATTTAAATATGTTATCATATTATTATGAAAATAACATATATATGTAAAATTTTTATCATGTTATTCTGAAGATAACATAAATGATTAATTATTATCTTTAAGTCTGTTTTGATATTATTATGAAGACGAAAGATATTATTGTTATTATTTAAATTTGTTATCATATTGTTATGAAAATAACATATATATGTAAATCCGTTATCATGTTATTCTGAAGATAATAAATGATTTATTATTATCTTTATGACTGTTGTGATATTATTCTGAAGATGAAACATATAATCGTTATAGCTTAAATTTGTTATCATATTATTATAAAAATAACATATATATGTAAATTTGTTATCATGTTATTCTGAAGATGACATAAATGATTAATTATTATCTTTAAGTCTGTTGTGATATTATTCTGATGATGAAAGATATGATTGTTATTTTTAAATCTATTATCATATTATTATGAAAATAACATATATATGTAAATTTGTTATCATGTTATTCTGAAGATAACATAAATAATTAAGTATCATAATCTTTAAGTCTTTTGGGATATTATTCTGAAGATAAAGGATATAATTGTTATTATTTAAATATGTTATCATATTAGTCTGAAAGCCGCAAATATATTTAATCTGTTATCATGTTATTCTGAAGACAATACAAATTTTTATTATCATTTAAATCTATTGTTATATTATTATCATCATCGTTATCATGATCTCTCACACGAGAGAAATTATTCTTCTTACTGGATATGGAGCATAGTAGTGTAAGAGTACATGTCTAGGAAAGTTCTAGCAAGGAAAGACTTGGTATTTAAGCGCGTCCATTGGTGACCCACCTCTCTTCCCTGAGAACTTACTTGGTGTACTAGTTCACGATCTACAATTGTTGTTCCAGTTGAAACTTAGATGCCGCTTCATCATCATAATTATCGTGAACTCTCCCATGAGAGAAATTATTCTTGTATTGGATATAGAGAGTAGCAGTGTAAAAAAGTACATGTCTAGGAAAGTTCTGGCAAGGAAAGACTTGGTATTTAAGCGCGTCCATTGGTGATCCACCTCTCTTTCCTGGGAACTTACCTGGTGTTCTAGTTCACGGTCTACAACCATTGCTCTACTAAACATTATTATTCATAGCGTATATTTAGATTTTAACTCTATGACAAAAGAAAAAAAAAGGAGATTTATGAAACAAAGATCAAACACTTTTGACAAATTTGCCATAACTCATGTGTCGAGAATGACAAATGATTATGTCCTATCGTAGCTCGACAGTAAAAGGCAGGACAACACCAAACTTTTATACTATACATGATCATAGAAGTGTTGGGCGATGGAGCTTATCGGCTAAAAATTCAAGATGGTGAACTCATCCTACAAACGTGGAACGCGACAAACCTCAAGTTTTATTTCAGTTCAGACATTTGAATTCTTATTTCTTTCCCTATGAATGTTATGCTATTTGAGGTGATGCTCTTTTTCCCCCAAAAGGGGTTTTTTAATGAGGTCACCTAGTAATAAATTCGTTCTTGGAAGATGATGTATGAAATAAGTTAGCCTGAATTGAGTAACATAGATGGTGCACGGTAAGACGACCTAGCTCGGCGTAAGTATGGTTACCTTGATCATAGACGCTCTTTATGGTAAATTAGTATGATGAATTATTTGGCTTGGCACATCATAAGATGACCTAGTCCAGAATGAATAAAGTCATCCGAGTATAGGCGCCATGTGAAGATGAATTTATTTGATGAAGTACATGGTAAGACGACTTAGCTCGGTGTAGGCACGACTACCCGAGTATAAGCGCCTTGTCATATGAATGTATTTTTGTAGATGAATTACTTGATATGGTGTACGGTAAGACGACCTATCTCGGCGTAAGTACAACTACCTGAGTATAGGTATCTTGCGAGTTGAAGTGATATGGATGAATTATTTGATTTGGTGTACGATAAGACAACCTAGCTCGACGTAAGTACGACTACCCGAGTATAGGTGCCCTACGAGTTGAAGTGATATGGATGAATTATTTGATTTGGTGTACGATAAGACGACCTAGCTCGACATAAGTACGATTATCTGAGTATAGGCGCTCTGCGAGTTAAATAGATTGGATGAATTATTTGATTTGGTGCATGGTAAGACAACTTAACTCATGTAAGCACAACTACCCTGGTATAAGTGCCCTGCGATAAGTGTACCGACCAGTCCTCGGTCATCGACTCCAGAGACTGACCTCAGACATCGCGCACCAGTGCCTGATAGCAAAGATGGGCCACACAAGGTGGGCCCCAGATGCGCATATCAGGGTGTTGGTCAGTCTTCGGACATCGGTACCATAGACCTCGATGTTGGAGATCGACATCAGACCTCGCCAGAAGAGGGAGAGATCGGACGTCGATGGTCTGAATAGTTGTATTGGGCCACGTAAGGTGGGCCCTAGAATTATACTAAGTTATCAGTTAAAATGATAGATATAAGGAAAGCCTAATTCACGAGGGATCCATGTAGGTGGTGTGTATAGCGCATTCGGGCGCGACACGAGTGAGTTATCCTTGGAGGCGCTAAGGCACATTAGGATTAGGGTTTCCAAGGGAAGCTCTATCCATGGCACGTGAACAGTTAGGGCACCCGCAGAACAGATGGCGCCAGATATTAGGTGCTCAAGTTGGTACACAGGCGACCACCTTGTTAGTCGTTGCACTCTAATTAAGGGAAGTTTATGTGCTAGATTACGCTAAGATTATGTAAATAGCGACTCAGGGACATTCTCCAAGGAACCCTAGACATGGGTAAGGGAAGCAAGGTAAACCCTAGTTTCAACCTATATAAAGGGTGCTAAGAACCTTAGCAAGCGACACAGTTTCTAAGACTGAAACTACTTTATACACTTGGTGTTTCTTTGCCCTAATACTGACTTGAGCGTCGAAGTGCAAACGACCGTCATGGCACCCTTTGTCTTTGCAGGTCAGAGTTTCTTCGATCAAGGAAGTGCGATTCTCAGGCGGAGATAGGAGGGGCAAAGGTTTCCGTTCAAGTCAACTGGCGAAGCGAGTCAACCGACGGGAACAATAAGTATTAGTTAAATAGGAGAATCATTCGAGATAGTGCACATTATGTCGATCGAGCTCGGAGTAGGTGCAAATATCCAAGCAGGCGCCTTGTGAGGTGGGATATCGTGGAACAAATACTGAATTCATATTGTAAAGCATAACTGCTCAAGGTGTCATGCCTTTTACCTAACTTGCAAAATGAAGTTATGTAGTGAATGTCCAGATAAAAGGAGGGCGCGTATGAAGTTGAAGTGAGAGGTTGTCTTAACCACAAAGGGTAGATTTTCTATCAAGAAAAACAAAGTTATTACTTCCCACACTTATGCTAGCAAAACCCTGTTATATTAATTATGTTATGATAAAAGAATGGGTTAAGTTAAGTAGCAAAACATTGGTGCATGAAAATAAACTCTTTAGAGATACAAAAAACAATATGCATCAAAGAGTTTGAAAGCGCTAGATAAGCATGAATAAAAGGTTCAAAGTGTCAGGTACGTTTGGTAGGAAAATAAATACTACATTCCATAAAGAGTTTGAATTAATCCCCCCTTAATTGGCCATCAACCACGGTTTTACCCGGGTCAAGCTTTGAAAGATCCAGGGTGGGATGGATAACCACTGCTTGTTCCAAACTATGTAGCACAGACACTGACATGGACGCGGAGATACATATAATCTCTAAAATGTAGCACACGGGACACGGATCTATATATTATATAATTATGAATTATATAAATTGACTATAAAGATTTATGTACACTAAGCATGTTTCAGGTATTTTTTTTGGAGCAAAAAGATGTTTTTCATGGCAAGTTCAAAAGGATTTGTTCCTTATTTTTATAATCATAATAAAAATTTATGCAATAAGTTTGAGTTTTTAGAAAAATAATGTATTTCTCCTTTTTAAAATTGTGTTAGACCCGTGTTATAATTGTTAGAAATACAACAAATATTTTTTGAATTGGACACTTCACTGATACATGTCCTACGAGTGTCGTACGAGTGTCGGTGTTCGATACGTGTGTCCGACACGGACATGCCATTTAAGAGGCGTATTTGAGCTTCATAGGTTCCAAGGCTGCCTCGAATCCTACTCGGCAGGATTGAGCAGCATCTTGCTTAAAGGACTCAGTGGCTTTGGTGAGGTCTTCCTTTCTACGGGTTACCTCCCTCTTCAACTTGTCGACTTCCGATAAAAGTGTACTCCTCTCTTCAGATAGGCTCGAGGCCTATTGGGCCTTCTCTGCTTAGAGTCGTTTAGCTTATTGGTATAGATTGTTCAGGCAGTTATTTTCAGCTCAGAGTCGCTCAATTTCTTAGTGTAGATGAATCAAGCGGTTGGTTTCAGCCCGGAGGCGTTCTACCTTCTTTTGAAGCTCCATTTTCTCCTTAATTGTTGATCCTCGACATCATTTTGAATTTTTGCCTTAGCATTAACTAGAAAAGCCATGGCAAATGCTTCCCAGATAGCTTCAAGGCGTCATGGAGTAGGTGATCTTCATCATGGACCATCAGCCTAGCCTTGTCCTCGCTGGGCAGGAAGAAAGCCTCACCATGGGCTGGGTCATCGAAGTCGGGGTCCCACAAACCTTTCCCCTTGAGCTCTCGGCTTCGCACTCCTAAATGGTGATAACCTCTCGGTGAGGTGCTTGATCGTCTGAGTGTGAATGCTCGGAAGGGGGAGTGGTCGCTTTCCACTTCCTCTTGAAGATGAGCCCTGAAGTGGTATGCTTGTCTTGATCGGTTGAAGTTCATGAAATCATAGTTGGAGCCTTCTTCTTCTATGTCAAAGACTCCTTGGGCAGGCTGGCAGCTGCTCTTATCTTCTTGGTAAGCTCAGCTAGCTCCGCCTTGCTGATGTTGGAAAGCATTTTCTCTACATGAAGACAAGTAAATGATTAATTGATATGATTCCAATAACATGATAGAGATATGACATGAACATGTTATGGATTCAACAAGAGTTGGAATATGATTAGGCACTTTTTAAGAATTGGATCAATGTTCTTAACATTCAAGAACTCACTAAAACACAAGTAACCAAGCCAAACTCATATAGAAACCCATATTATGACATATGAACCGATTAAAACAAGAAAGAACACAAATGAACCGATTAAAACTCAGGGAAACACAATTAAAATCACAAGAACAATAGACTAAAAGAAACTATCGAATATAAACACAAAGCAAACAAGTTCTACCGATTGAAATGATAAGAAACAACAAAGACATGTTTTAGAGTTTGTTTTGGAATGGAAATGGAAGGAGAAGATGAAAAGAACAAGGAAACTTATGTGGTTGGAGCTCTTGGAGATGTGCATGCCACTTGAAGGATGAATGACTTCAAGATGAGTGTAGTTGTCGCCACTTGAGAATCCAAGAATGCACTCAAGATAAGACTAGAAGAGAAGAAGACACAAGTCTCTCTTAATCTCACTCACCAATTTGGGAGAGGTTCTTTACTCACAAAATCAATCTTATTATTTCAAAGACCCAAGCCTTCCTTTTATAGGGAGAAAGACCAGTGACCTATTACAAAAGAAGCTTACAGGAGAAGCTTTACAAGGTAGCCTTCTAACTCTTCCAATTCTAGCGCCTAAATGGAGAGTGAAGAGGCACCTTCTAGATGTTTCCAAAACTAAGGCCTATAGGTGCTATACAAAAGAGGTGTCTTAGGTTTCCCACTTTAGCAGCTTCCTAAATACTACTCTATGTGTTTTAAATTTTATACAAAAGAAACTACAAAAAGAGAAAACATTTGAAGCCTACTTCCTGATGGAGATCAAGAAGAAGAAGAGAAAGAGGTAGAAGTTGAAGATGCTCAGAGACATATTAGTTCATCATCCTTTTTACCTCAAAGCATTACAAGGAGCAAATCTAAAGAATTAGGAAGCAGTCTTCAACTGTTTTCTCTTTTTGTAGTTTCTTTTGTATAAAATTTAAAATACATAGAGTAGTGTTTAGGAAAATGCTAAAGAGGGAAACCTAAAGATACCTCTTGTGTAAAGCATCTTTAGACGTTAGCTTTAGGAAGAGTCTAGAAGGTGTCCCTTCACTCTTCATTTTATGCGCTAGAAGTGGAAAAGTTGTAAGGCAACCTTGGATAGCTTCCCTTGCAAGCTTCTTTGTAACTCATGACCAATCCTTTCTCCTATAAAAGGAGGGCTTGAGTCCTTGAAATAATAGAATTGATATTTTGAGTAAAGAACCTCTCCCAAATTGGTGAGTGATTGAGAGACTTGTGTCTTCTCCTCTTCTAGTCTCATCTTGAGTGCATTCTTGGAACCAACCTCAAATGGCGGCATCTACACTCATCTTGAAGCCTTTCACCCTTGAAGTGGCGTGCTCATCTCCAAGAACTCCAACCACATAAGTTTCCTATTTCGTTTCATCTTCTTCATCCATTTTCATTCCAAAACATGTCTTTGTTGTTTCTATCCATTTCAATCGGTTAAACTTGCTTGATTTGTGTTTCTATTCAGTAGTTCTTCTTATTTTTCTGTTCTTGTGATTTTAATTGAGTTTCCTTGTGTTTTAATCGGTTCATTTGTGTTTTTAATCGGTTCATTTGTGTTCTTTTGTATTTTAATCGGTTCATTTGCCATATTATGGGTTTCTTTATGAGTTTGGCTTGGTTACTTGTGATTTGGTGAGTTCTTGAATGTTGTACCGCCCTGGTAGTCGGGAGTGATGACGTGGCATCCTGCTACAGTATAGGCGTGTTGACAAGGCGCCAGGTTGGCAGAAGGGAAGGAAGTCGGGGGGCTCGCGTAGTCGCCAGTTGTTAAGTTGGCGTGTTCCGATCTCCAGCTTACCAGAATCGGCGATCACCAGGTTGAAGATGAAGTCGCCAGATGTAGATTCAGGCGACCTAGTTATTGGAGATCGCCAGAGCAAGCACATCGCCAAAGACGAAGGAGAAGCAGATTATGAAGGCGGCCGGCGAGACCACAGGGAAGGTGTATGAAGGCCCTTAACTCGCCAGTTCCAGTAGAGATCGCACTCCCAAGTTAGCTATGCACTCGGCAGTACCATGCATAAGTAACTTAGCCAAAATGAGAGTCAGAAGCAGCGCCCAAGTCAAGGAGCCTCTAGATGATGGCACGTGTACAGCTGGATGCGAGCCACGTTGATGAGAATCAACTAAAGGTGGCTTTTTATAATGAAGAACAAGATCATTCGCCTTCACATTTAAAGTTTTTCTTGTTAATCTTTGCAAAAGATAAAGCCCAAGCCCAAGCCCAAGAAGGCCAAAGCCCACAAAAGCCCAAAGACCATCCCATGAAGGGCAAGGCCAAGTTTTAAATAAATATTGTTTAGAAAGGTGCTTAGAGGGAAACATTAGAAACCTCTATTGTTAAAGCATCTTTTAGTCTTTAGTTAAGAGTCTTAGGGGGGGTGTATTAGTAGATAGGTGTAGGAGTAAATAAGGAGGTGCCAAAGTGAGAGAAAGGATCACACCTTCCTCATGCCTTGTTTTAGGCGCAAATTCTAGAAGCTTTTTGGGAGGGAGTTTTTTTTGAATTTGTGTAGCTTACATTTCAGCATCTTAGGCTATAAATAGAGGTGCTCTCTTTGTAAAATTCAGATTTGAATTTATCTAAAGAAACTATACTCAAAATTGGAGTGAGCATTTGGAGAGCTTTTGAGCCTTCTACTCTAGTCTTATCTTGAAGGACCATGGTTTCCTCAAGTGGCGGCTTGCACACTCATCTAGGAGCATCCATACTTCTAGTGGCGTGATCATCCAACCATTCTTCCATCTTCATGAGCATTCTCTTCTCCTTCCTTTCTTCTTCTTCAATTTGTTCATGTTGCCTTGTGTTTTGAGTTGTTGTTGTTTCGGTTCTTCTAATTTTCTAGCACATATATTCTGTTTGTTTCTTAATTCTGTTCGGTACATTTGATTTTGGTACAATTCTGTTCGGTCCTTTCTTTTTAATTTCCTTTGTTGATTCAATTTGACAATATTTGGTTCATCCAAATGAGTTTGGGATTTGGTACTTGTTATTGGTGAGTTCTTGACTTAGAACCATGATCCAACTCTAAGAAAAAGTGCCTCTATATTTTCCAGCTCTAGGTGATTCCTAAAAATGTCAAGAATCTTGTTCTATGTGGCTATTGGAATCACATCATGTGGTATCATGAGTCTTAGGTTCTTCTTGTTTAATTGTTGAGTTGTGTGCACTTTAATTTCAAGAGCTCTTTAATTTCTTGCAATTTAAGTTTCTGTTTTAGAATTTTAATTGAGTATTCTTGCTGTTTTTCTTTTGCTCCAAGTGTTTGTGGAAAGGTTTATGGCACTCATAATTCTTATGAGTATGGTTGCTCTTTTGGAATGGCATTATCCTTCCTAGAGTTTACCTTAAGCTTCCTTTCACTTGTTACAATTTGTGATGTGTCTTTTAATTTTTGAATCATGTCAAGTTTTGTCTTAGTCATGTTATTCCATATATGTCATTACTTCTAGTAGTACTTTTATTGTTTTGATTGTTTCTTGCTTTGGTGTCATATAATTTTCTGAATTGATGTTGATCCTTTGTGCATTTTCTTTTTAGAATTGAGTTCATACTTGTATTCTAGACCTATACAAGTTCCAATACATCATTTTCTATTATGTCTTTGCTAGTTCATCATCCTGTTTTTTTATTCCTATTAGGATTCCTCTGTTTCTGAAAAAAAGTGCTTACTGTTTTTCCTTATTGCATTTGATTTACGTACTGTAAAATTCTGAAATTCTGGATTTGAGATATTCAAAGTGTTAGAAAAGAATAGAAAAAAGAATCATTCAAAAATATGAAGTACACAAAAAATGATAAATAAAATAAAAAAAGTGTACATTCCTGCCGAAAAAATACGGTAATCTGGCAGTGATTTTAAAAAATTTATTTCTCTCAATTGGCTTACTGTTTTTAATTGATTCCAGTGCCATTATTGAGTTAACATCTTGAAGTTTCTGTGGTATAAATTTCATAATCCAGTTCGCTCTACAACGTTCCAGTTAAATCAGTGAATATCAAACACAGTTTGCATAAAAAAAAATTTTCCAGTAGCTAAATTTTTTTGTTTTCTTCATCTACTCTAGTGCTTTTCCTTAGGTATTCTTTTGTGTGCCTACTTTTCTCATTGAGTTCTTTATTTTCTTGATTGTCTTTCATTCTTACTCTTTGAGTTTGTCTTACATATAGTATTCCTTTTGCAATTACCTTTCCTTGCTTATACCTTTTCTTGTTTGTCTTTATTGTTTCTTTGGTTTTGTGGTGGTTTGCTCTTAAGATTGGTGTGCTTGCTTTGACATATTTCATTTGAGGATTCCAAGGCCTCAAGATCAGATTGGTGCAAGAACATTGTTTCTTTGAGAGTGATCTCTTTTTTCAGCTTCATTTCACTTCGGCAGTTTCATTGCCAAAGCTCACTGTTTTTGCTAATTTTTAATTTGTTTGCTGTTTTTGTGTGTTTGCTGTTTTTTAATTACAAATGGCTGGATTTTCAAGTGATGCATCCTACAAGCAGAATTCTCCTTCCAAAGCTTCAATCCTTGGTGAATTACATGAAGCTCAAAGAACCATTAGACGGTTGGAGGAGAAAATGCAAAAGATGGAGGTCCAACAAGCTAGACCATCTCCTTCTATCCATGATGGACATCATTCTCATAGACCATCTTCAAGAGCTTCTTCAAATGATGTTGGCCGTGAAGATGACCATAGGAGAAGGAGAACTCCACCCCAATTCCTTGGACATAGACATCACAACCAAGGGGAGAGACCTCACTATGGCAATGGCTACTACCAAGATGCAAAGGCTAGGCTACCTTCGGTCAAGCTTCCTTGTTTCAATGGCTCAAGTGATCCTAATGTATATTTAGATTGGGAGGCTAAGTGTGAACAAATATTTGAGATCCATGAGATCCAAGATGAGCATAAGCTTAAGCTAGCCACCCTAGAGTTTAGTGATTATGCCATGAAATGGTGGCATGGAATTGTAAAGGACATTATCTATCACAAGGGTCCTCCCGTGGACTCTTGGAACTCTTTAAAGGATCAAATGCGCGCTAGATTTGTGCCCCCACATTTTAGGAAAGACCTCATGTTGAGACTCCAACGGTTTCAACAAGGCACGCTAAATGTGGATGAATATTATA
The DNA here is from genome assembly GCF_000499845.2 of Phaseolus vulgaris. NCBI lineage: Eukaryota > Viridiplantae > Streptophyta > Magnoliopsida > Fabales > Fabaceae > Phaseolus > Phaseolus vulgaris. The sequence continues at coordinate 41,418,281 of NC_023749.2, forward strand.
AAGAGCTAGAAACGCTTGTGCTTAAAATTGAATTAGAGGAAAGTGAGGAAGCTATGATTGCTAGGTTTGTGAGTGGTCTTAGGAAGGATATTCAAGATTTTGTTGAGTTACAAGAGTATTCATCATTGGGCTCTTTAGTTCATCTTGCAATGAAGGTGGAAGCCCAACTTGCTAAGAAAAACTCTTTAAAAAATGCTTCCAATGATGGATACTACTCCAAGTCTTGGAGAACCAAAAATTCTTTTTCTAAACATCCTTCCAAAGATTCTTCTTTCAAACCCAAGGATCCTACGCCATCTACTTCTAGGCCTAAATCCCCAATTAAATCGTCTAGTCAAAAGTGTTTTAAATGTTTGGGATATGGTCACATTGCTGCTAATTGCCCTTCTAAAGGAAGTATGTACATGCATGAAGGCATTGTAGTTAGTGAGCATGATTCCACTTCACCTAGGCATTCTTCACCTTCTAGACCATCAAGTGAAAATGAGAGTGAAAGTCCTTGTGAAGGTGACTTATTGATGGTAAGACGTATGTTGGGCACAATTCCAAAATCTTTGAATGATACTCAAAGAGAAAATATTTTTCACACCCGATGTCTTATCAACAACAAGTTATGTTCCTTGATTATTGATGGGGGAAGTTGCACTAATGTGGCTAGTACAAGAGTTGTGGAGAAGTTAGCCTTACCCACTATCTCTCATACCAAGCCCTACAAATTACAATGGCTTAGTGAAGTAGGTGAAATCATGGTGAATAAACAAGTCCTCATTAACTTCGCTATAGGAAAGTATAAAGATGAGGTTTTATGTGATGTTGTGCCCATGGAAGCTTCTCATCTTCTTTTAGGAAGGCCTTGGCAATATGATAGACATGTTTTACATGATGGCCTATCCAATACAATGTCTTTTTCCTTCCTAGGGCGCAAGGTTATATTAAAACCCCTCTCTCCCAAAGAGGTTCATGAGGACCAAATAAAAATGAAAACTAAAAGAGAAAATGAGAAAGAAAAAGAAGTAAGTACTACACCGAGTCACACCATTTTCTCCTCTAAATCCATCATGTTGACTCGTGCTATACCTCAAATGGACCCTCCAAGGTCTTCTTCTTCTTTATCTTTTTCATTACCCAAGGTTCCTATTTCAACACCACCTTGGTTAAAATATGTTAGGGATGATTTTTTCATACCTCCTAATGGGTTTCACCATTTAAGAGGTCTTTTTCCAAAAATATCATCATTCCCAAACAAATTTTTCCAACTTGGTTGATTCATAGGACCTCCTTTTCTGCAATCCCTTTGATTCCCTCTACTAAGTCATGTATTCCTTTTTCTTACTCTTTTGATTGTAAAAGTACATTGGCTTTGTTATATGCAGGGATTCAGAATTCGTGGGCGAATTCTCTCCAACTCGGGGAGTATGATGAGAATCAACTAAAGGTGGCTTTTTATAATGAAGAACAAGATCATTCGCCTTCACATTTAAAGTTTTTCTTGTTAATCTTTGCAAAAGATAAAGCCCAAGCCCAAGCCCAAGAAGGCCAAAGCCCACAAAAGCCCAAAGACCATCCCATGAAGGGCAAGGCCAAGTTTTAAATAAATATTGTTTAGAAAGGTGCTTAGAGGGAAACATTAGAAACCTCTATTGTTAAAGCATCTTTTAGTCTTTAGTTAAGAGTCTTAGGGGGGGTGTATTAGTAGATAGGTGTAGGAGTAAATAAGGAGGTGCCAAAGTGAGAGAAAGGATCACACCTTCCTCATGCCTTGTTTTAGGCGCAAATTCTAGAAGCTTTTTGGGAGGGAGTTTTTTTTGAATTTGTGTAGCTTACATTTCAGCATCTTAGGCTATAAATAGAGGTGCTCTCTTTGTAAAATTCAGATTTGAATTTATCTAAAGAAACTATACTCAAAATTGGAGTGAGCATTTGGAGAGCTTTTGAGCCTTCTACTCTAGTCTTATCTTGAAGGACCATGGTTTCCTCAAGTGGCGGCTTGCACACTCATCTAGGAGCATCCATACTTCTAGTGGCGTGATCATCCAACCATTCTTCCATCTTCATGAGCATTCTCTTCTCCTTCCTTTCTTCTTCTTCAATTTGTTCATGTTGCCTTGTGTTTTGAGTTGTTGTTGTTTCGGTTCTTCTAATTTTCTAGCACATATATTCTGTTTGTTTCTTAATTCTGTTCGGTACATTTGATTTTGGTACAATTCTGTTCGGTCCTTTCTTTTTAATTTCCTTTGTTGATTCAATTTGACAATATTTGGTTCATCCAAATGAGTTTGGGATTTGGTACTTGTTATTGGTGAGTTCTTGACTTAGAACCATGATCCAACTCTAAGAAAAAGTGCCTCTATATTTTCCAGCTCTAGGTGATTCCTAAAAATGTCAAGAATCTTGTTCTATGTGGCTATTGGAATCACATCACACGTGTCCAAGTCTGTAACTGCCAGGAGAGGAAAAGCCACCAGGTATATAAGAGTTCTTAACGAACTTTCTGAGGTACGCACGTTCAGTTCATACTCTTTACGCTTGCGAGTGATATAGCTGACTGTGAGAGAGGATTTGCACGGTTCTTGTTCTCTTAGAATTTGGTGATACCGTCACTGACTTGGGCGTTGGAGTGCGATCGGCCGCAGCGGCGCCGCCCTGTTTCTTTGCAGGTTCTTGAGGTGGATCTTGAAGACGAACGGAGGTTCGAGGCGGTGCACACGTCGATCCTTTGACGAGGCAGTTTCCAGCGTTCCGGTCAACAGGCAGGATCATCAGGCGCCCACCGTGGGGCCGTGTAAAACTTGCTCCCATCCACAGCGTGAGTTCGTGGAGGTTTTCGAAGTTTTGGCGTGGTTGTGTGCTGGTGCAACCATCGTTCGCTGTTTGTCTGAGTTTCGTTCGGTGAATTCGCATTTTTCCACCGTTCGTTCCGAGTTTTGTTCGGTGAAGCGAGGTTTCCTGCTGTTTGCGCGTGGTTTGTTCGGTGGAGTTTGAGTTCTTTTGCTCGATCGGTTGTTCGTAGGGTTTCTGGTGAAGTTGTGGTTTTCTTGGAAGGTTTACGGTGTTCTTGAGTTTCTTGCGCAGTTTCGCACAGTTTTCTCCGATTGATCGCTGAGTCGATCGTAGCTGAAGTAAGTGTCGTCCGCTGCATTTTGTGGTTCGCTGAGTTTCATGAGAAAAATGAGAAGCAATCGCTCAAGTCCGGTTGCGCCCGTGGCACCTGTCGCTGCTGAAGGCGCCGCTGCCATGACCATGGCGCAGATGGCGGAGATGATGCGTTCGTTGCAGGCAACTGTGGAAGCCTCACGCGTAGAGCAGGCGAGAATGCATGAGGACCTGGTCACCTCTCGCGCCAGGAACGAGGAGCTCAGGAAGATGACTGAGGAGCTGCGTCAAGCTCTTCAGGAGCAGCAAGGGCGTTCTGCCGCTGAAGAGGTTGCGCCATCGTCGCCACCTCGTGTTTTTCCCATGCCTTTTATTCAGGCGATCACGGACACGCCCATTCCCGCGAGCGTGGTTCCGGTTAAGGCTGTTTTCACCGGCGTGGAGGATCCTGAGGCTCATCTCACCACGTTCCATACGCAGATGATGCTGTCAGGAGGGTCAGACGCCGTCTACTGCAAGATGTTCGTGAGTACGCTCCAGGGAACGGCGTTGGAATGGTTCGTGAGCCTGCCTAACGGCCACGTAACCAATTTTCAACAGTTCTCGAAGATTTTTGTCGAGCAGTACATCGTGAATAAGGCACCGCCCAGGGTGTCTTATGATCTGTTTGATATAAGGCAGTACCAGGGAGAGTCCCTCAGAGAATACTTGAATCGCTTTGGAGCGCAGATGGTCAGATCGCCGGCCAAGGATGAAGAAATGCTGGTCTATGCCTTCAAGAAGGGCGTGCAGCCGGGACCATTCTGCGAGGCCTTGATCAGGGCTCACCCTGCGACATTTGCTGAAGTCAGGCGACTTGCGGTGGCTCACATCGCTGACGAGAATGAAGTCGCCGAGAAGAGAGGAAGCGTGGCTCCCGCCAGGCCACGCGCCCAGACCAGGATCCAGCCGCAGAGGGTGCTGGAGACAGCAGCGGCGGCCAGGAAGGACCAGAGGACTCGCCATCCTTACGAGAGGAGGAACAAGGGAAGGAGCCAAGCACGCCAGCAACCAGCACGTCGGGAATACAATCGCCCGCCTAAGCACAAGTTTGTCATGGGGCTGGCGGATCTGATCGCCATTCCTAACATATCTGCTAGGTTGAAAGCGCCTGAAAAGGTGGGCGACAAGGTGCTGGGGTCAAAGCCGGACGCCTGGTGTGAGTTCCACCAGTGTTTTGGCCACACTTTGGACTCGTGTTTGTCTTTGGGATATCAGCTCGACGATCTGGTTAAGAGCGGGTTCCTAAATGACTATCTGCTGGACAGGAGGACGGGGGGAGCGTCGAGTTCCCAGCCAGCAGGTGGAGATGCCCAGCAACACGAGATGCCTATCCACAGGGAGATCCACACCATTGCAGGGGGCTTCTCAGGTGGTGGATGCACCGCATCGCAGAGGAAGAAGTACGCGCGATCGGTGATGACAGTGGACATGTTTGAAGATCACTCGCCGGAAGTGGACATTACGTTCACCAAGCAGGATCTTCGGGACGTTGTGCCTCATGAGAACGATCCCATAGTTATTTCGTTGGTTACAGCGGGAAGGAAGGTCCACAGAGTTCTGGTGGACCAAGGAAGCTCGGCAGACGTGATGTTCTGGCCGACTTTCACGCAGCTGGAGTTGCCCCTTGACCAGCTAAGGCCCTATGGAGGGTGCCTATATGGGTTCGCTGGTGACCAGGTGGAGGTCAGGGGGTACATAGAGCTGAGAACCACGTTTACTGATGAGGCTGGGTCGAGGACGGAGAAAATCAAGTACCTCATCGTAAACGCTCCTTCAGCATATAACATCCTGTTGGGAAGGCCCACGCTTAACAGGATAGGCGCCATTCCGTCAACTCGGCACATGAAGGTAAAGTTGTCGTCCATGGAAGGGGTGGTGATCACGATCAAGTCTGATCAGAAAGAAGCGAAAAGGTGCTATGAGAATATCCTGAAAAACAAAAGATCAGTGAGTTATGTAACAACCACCCCACCTCCCGGTGGGAAGCCCAGATCGACGGTAACAGAGGAGGTCGTCGGAAGAGATGTGGAGATGGTGGACGCTGAGCTGGGCGAGAGGAATGCTGGTCTGGAGGAGGAAGAGGCGCGGAATCGCCCTGAGGAAGCGAGGGAGCAGGGAATCGCCAGGGCGGTGATCGCCGGAGAATCCAGGCCAAAACCTGTCGAGCAGTGGCTCGAAAAGGAGATCGGAGGAAAGATCTTCAAGCTGGGAAGATCTCTGGAGGTTGAGCTCCAGGACCAGATCGCCAGGGTGATTGAGAGGCATCTGGACGCGTTCGCATGGTCCGCTTCGGACATGCCCGGGATCGATCCCGACTTCTTGTGCCATCATCTGGCGATGGACAACATGGTGAGACCGGTGCGACAAAGGAGAAGAAAATTCAACGAGGAGAGGAGGCAGGCGATCAGGGACGAGACACAGAAACTCCTCACCGCAGGCCACATCAGGGAAGTCCAGTACCCTGAAAGGTTGGCAAATGTCGTACTGGTGAAGAAGAGTAACGGGAAATGGCGCATGTGCGTCGATTTCACCGATCTGAACAAAGCTTGCCCAAAGGATTCGTATCCTTTACCAAGCATTGATGCCCTGGTTGATAGTGCTGCAGGGTGCAAGCTGCTGAGTTTCCTGGATGCCTTCTCGGGATATAATCAGATCAAGATGCATCCCATGGATGAAGAGAAAACAGCCTTTATGACGGAGAGATCGTGCTACTGCTATAAGGTGATGCCGTTCGGGCTGAAGAATGCGGGGGCCACGTACCAGAGGCTGATGGATCGAGTACTTGCACCAATGCTGGGAAGGAACGTGCAAGCCTACGTCGATGACATGGTCGTGACCTCGCAGGAAAAGAGCAAGCACGTTGCAGACTTGGAGGAATTGTTCACGACGATCGCCAAGTTCAAGTTCAAACTCAACCCGGAGAAATGCATTTTCGGCGTGGAGGCTGGAAAGTTTTTGGGTTTCCTCTTGACTGAAAGAGGAATAGAAGCCAACCCAGACAAGTGTGCCGCCATCTTGGCGATGAGGAGCCCAGCTACGATGAAAGAAGTCCAACAGCTAACAGGTCGGATGGCAGCCCTATCTCGCTTCGTGTCAGCTAGCGGAGAAAAGGGGCATCCCTATTTTCAATGTCTGCGGCGCAATAATAAGTTTGTTTGGATGAAAGAGTGCGAGGAAGCTTTCGTCAAACTGAAGGAGTATCTGGCGAGCCCGCCTGTTCTGTGCAAACCGCTGGAGGGGGTCCCTCTCAGGTTGTATTTGGCTGTGACTGAGAGGGCGGTGAGTGCGGTGCTCGCCCAGGATCAAGATCAGGCTCAGAAGCCTATTTATTTTGTGAGCAAGGTGTTGCAGGGCCCATAAACGAGATATCAGGCCCTGGAGAAGGCTGCGCTGGCTGTGGTGTTTTCGGCGAGGAGGTTGCGCCACTACTTCCACAGTTTCACAATACTGGTGATGACTGACCTGCCCATCCAGAAGGTCTTGAAGAAGCCTGACGTTGCGGGAAGGATGGTGAAGTGGGCGGTAGAGTTGTCAGAGTTTGATATTAAGTACGTGCCCCGAGGCCCGATCAAGGGGCAAATCTTTGCAGATTTCGTGGTTGAGCTCTCATCAGAGGCGATCGGGTTGAAGGAGACGATTTCCGTTGGGTACTTTCGGTGGATGGATCGTCGAACCAGCAGGGCAGCGGTGCTGGAGTCATATTGGAAGGACCCAACGGCGTGCTAATCGAACAATCGTTGAGATTTGCCTTCAAAGCCAGCAACAATCAAGCAGAGTATGAGGCGCTGATCGCCGGGATTTTACTGGCCAAGGAGATGGGAGCTAGGGTGCTGATGGCTAAGAGTGATTCGCTGCTAGTCTCGGGGCAAGTAACAGGCGAGTTCCAGGCTAAAGATCCACAAATGGCGGCTTACTTGGCGTATGTGCAGGAATTGAAGAGTTCCTTTGCCTCTTTTGAAGTAGTACATGTTCCCCGAGAGCAGAATGCCCGAGCTGACTTGCTTGCCAAGCTCGCCAGCTCAGGCAAGGGGGGTAGGCAGAGGACAGTGATTCAAGAAACTCTGAAGACGCCAAGGGCATTTGTAGCAGATCACCTGGTCCTTCAAATAAGCAAGTCGACGGAGAGAGCAGCGAGAAGCCATAAGTCCTTGACGCAAGAAACTCTGAGATCGCCGAGAATTAGAGCATGTCGAGGAGAGGAGGTGGACGTGATGCAGGTTTGCACCACCCATGAGCCAGACACTTGGATAATACAGTACAAGCGATGCCTGGCAGATGGTCTCCTCCCGCTTGACCCGGCAGAAGCTAGGAAGGTAAAGAAAAATTCCAGCAAGTGTACGTTGATTGATGGTGATCTGTACAGGTTTGGGTTCACTCACCCGCTCCTGGAATGTATACACGGCGAGAAGTGCACGAGGATCATGGCAGAGCTCCACGAGGGTATATGCGGAAGCCACGTCGGGGGTCGAGCTCTGGCCGCGAGGACTCTCCGTGCAGGCTACTACTGGCCATCCATGAGAGAAGATTGCAAGAAGTATGCCCAAAGTTGTAAACAATGCCAGCAGCACGCCGATTGGCATAAGGCACCTCCCGAGGAGTTGAAGTCGATCTATAGCCCTTAGCCGTTTCATACTTGGGGAATCGACATCCTGGGACCTTTCCCGCTGGCGATCAGGCAGATGAAGTACTTGGTGGTGGCGATTGAGTATTTCACCAAGTGGATTGAAGTAGAACCAGTGGCCCAGATCACCGCACACAAAATCGAAGGTTTTGTATGGAAGAACATCGTGTGTCGGTTTGGAGTGCCTAAACGCCTGGTGTCAGATAATGGGACGCAGTTTGCAAGCCACCTGTTGAAGAAGCTTTGCGAAGGGGTGGGAATTCAACAAGTGTTTGCATCCGTCGAGCACCCTCAGACAAATGGCCAGGTAGAGTCAGCTAATCGGGTGTTGTTGAGAGGTTTGAAGAGAAGGCTTGAGAAAGCCAAGGGAGGTTGGACCGAGGAGGTGCCCCGTATAGTCTGGGCATATCACACCACCGAGCAGTCAGGAACCCATGAGACCCCGTTCAGCTTGGTCTATGGGTGTGATGCCATGATTCCGGTGGAGATCCAGGAGAGCTCGCCGAGATTCCAGAACTTCGTAGAGGAAGACTCGAATGAGGAAATAAGGCTGAACCTGGATCTACTGGATGAGGTCAGGGAAGAGGCGAGGTTGAAGGCTGAAGCTGTGAAGAGAAGGGTTGAACGAAGATACAACTCAAAGGTGATGCCAAGGCAGTTTGGAGAAGGAGACTTGGTGATGAGGAAGGCCCACCAGTACGAGATGGAGAATAAGCTGTCACCCAAGTGGACTGGACCGTTCAGAATAACCGAGGCGCTCGGGAACGGAGCCTACCGCTTAGAGACGCTGGAAGGAGGGGCGATTCCTCGCACCTGGAATGCCACACACCTGAAGTTGTACTATAGTTAAGAGCTTTGTAAGTAAAGACAAACACAAAGTCATAATACAATGTCTCTGATGAAACAGTTTGAAAGGGGGCACTCTTTTTTCCCTAAGGAGGGTTTTTAATGAGGCCACCCAATAAAAGAAGAGTTTTCGAAGTATAAGGCGTTTTCTGGTTGCATGTTTGCTGTTTTCCAAAAGTTTTGAAGAAAGACCTTGTCACTTGTAAGTGATTTAAGGCAAGAAAAGATATGTCGCATGTTTTCCAGTTAAAGTTTTTAAGCCCTCATCGTTTTTCGGCGATTGGAGGCACCAGTTAAGTTTTTAAGCCCTCATCGTTTTTCGGCGATTGGAGGCACCAGTTAAGTTTTAAAGTCCTCATCGTCTTTCGCCGATTGGAGGCACCAGTTAAGTTTTTAAAGTCCTCATCGTCTTTCGGCGATCGGAGGCACCAGATGAAAGACCTCAACGCCCTCGCGCGTTTTGAGGCAAGTAAAGACCTCCTCGCCGTTGAGCGAGTGCAGGCGAGAAAGAGTAAAAGTCCTCCGTGTTTCTGGGGGCGAGAAGATGTAACCCCTGGGGCAATGTAGAGGCAAGATAAAGACCTCCTCGCCGTCGAGCGAGTGCAGGCGAGAAAGAGAAAGGTCCTCAGTGCATCCAGGGGGGAGGAGATGTACACCCTGGGCAAGTTGAGGCACCAGATAAAGTCCTTCTCGCCGTCGAGCGAGTTAAGGCCAGTTAAAGACCTCCTCGCCGTCGAGCGAGCGCAGGCGAGAAAGAGAAAGGTCCTCAGTGCATCCAGGGGGGAGGAGATGTACACCCTGGGCAAGTTGAGGCACCAGATAAAGACCTTCTCGCCGATGAGCGAGTTCAGGCGAGTTAAAGACCTTCTCGCTTACATGCGAGCTTAGGCAAGATAAAATCCTTCTCGTCTCGAACGAGTTCAGGTATGGCGCAGAGGGTGGAAGAAGTTTGGAAGGTGGCTAAGGTAGGTTTGAAGAGAACACCTAGTCAGCCGGTCTTTGTTCTAAAGTCCAGGAGGGTAGAGAGAGATCCCTAAAGGCGTCTCTGCCCCCATGCAAAGAAACGATTGCCAAAGCATGAGGCTAGGAAAAGCTAACGTTACCAAGAGTTCTTGGCGATCGGGAAAAGTTCAAACAGCGGCGAAAAGGTTAAAAGACTTGTTTGATGAAGCAGGTCGAGTGGGACGGTGTTTGAGCCAATAATTGAGTTACAGTTCGCCGCTTGAAGGGTATTCTTGCGATAAGGTTAGTTGCCTTAAGAATACAAGTTGGTTAAAGTGATTATTACTTGAGTTTGAAGTGGTTCGAAGCAGTTAAGTCAAAAGGTCGTGTTTGCAAAATCGTTAAGTTAAGTCCGATAAAGTTAAGCAAGCAAGGAAAGCTGAGGTGAGTGAAGAAGTTATGAAGGGGAAAACGAAAACCTTTGTCATTAACAGGCAACAGTGGATAACAGTTTAGAACATATATACGAGGAACATAAAAGTTTGTTACAAGGTATATACAAGGGAAATCATAAAAGTAGCAGATGGAGAAGAGTTGATTAGTCTTCAGCGGGAACGACTTTTCCATTTACTACTTCGTTGTTCAGCGACACCAGGCTGAGATCCAGATTGGGGAATAGGCAAGCGACTTGTTCCCGCGCAGCTTCGAATCCAGCGGCCAGAATCTGAGCAGAGTTCAGCTTGAGTTCTTCAATCTGTTTCTGAAGTTCCTCAATGCGCTTCTCGAGGTCTTCAGTTTGCTTTTTCAGCTCTTGATTCTGTCGCTCCAGCTCTTCAACCTGTTTTTTGAGTTGTTCGTTGGTCTCTTGAGCCTGGAGAAGATCTTCAGTAATCTTCTTGGATTCCGATTGTGCTTGGGCCAACTCAGCAGCCACCTTTCCTTTCTCTTTGTTGGCCTCAACGAGATCAGCCGTGGCGTCGTCCCTCGCCTTTTCTACTTGCCCAAGTAGCTTTTCTCGGTCGATCGACCTCTGCTCCAGTTTCTGCACCTTAGCGGCGTCAGCTTTCATAAGAGCCTCCAGGTCGGCCGCCCTGGTGCGAAGAGGCACGATCTTGCTCTCCAATTCGATTTTCTCTTGGGCAAGTTGATGAACCTTGCGGCGAAGGTCAGTGGCCTCCTGGCGCGCCAATCTGAGCTCGGTGCTCATCGCGTCTTCTACTCGGGAGTGTTCCATCTCCGCGAGCGTCAGATTGGCAGACAACTTCTCCACCTCGAGCCTCATGGTGCTGTTTTCGGTTCTGAGGTTGAAGAGGTCGTCTTGGAGCCTCCGGGTTGAGCCTTCCACAGCCCTGGTTATAATCGCTGGGATATCCTCTGCTATGGTTTTTAGTTTGGCGGTTAGAGGTTCCCACATCCTTGTGACCTCAAGGGGAAGGTTTGCGGCTTGGAGAGGCGCCAGGTGGGCCTGTTGTGGGTTCTCGTCGCCACCTTCCCTAGTAGGATCTTCAGTGTTTGCTTCTTGGCGTGGCGACGGGATCGGGGATTCGGTGATCAGAATTGGAGAGGTTTGAGCAACCTCATCCCCGATTGGAACATTTTCTGCAGCTGAAGTGTTTGAAGGGGGGCCCCCTCCTGCTGACACGTATGGCGTAGAGGCGCTTGGGGGGTCCTCCAGGAAATTTGGCTCTTGGGCCTCAGCTGCAGGTGGCGCGGTGGCCAGTGGAACCGCTTGGACTGGTGAGGAAGGAGCCTGTGGTGTTGGCGATGATGGAGGAGGAGCGGGCGTCGATGGTGGTGTTGAGGATGGAAGAGGGGGTGGAGCAGGTGGTGAAGAGGGTGCCACCCTCTTCCTCTTCGTAACGAGGCCATCCTCGGTGACCTCGTCATCCTCTTCTTCCTCCTCATGGACGACTTGAGGGGCTTTCGTTTTGGGTCTCTTAAGGACCAATTTTTTGTGTTGGGCGGGTTCCTTCGGTGGTGATCGCCCATGGACAATGGCGGCCTCCACCACCGAGTTTGGCACCGTTTGGGAACCGGTCGCCAACCCGTGGTTTCGGGCGAGCGCCTTTAGTTCGGCGAGCATGTTCCTGGGCAACATGTTGTCTGCAGGGGACGGAAATGCATGGGTTAACTTAAGGAAAACAGATAAGTGCATAAGGTAATAAAACAGCAAAGCAGATGATATATGCAGGAAAGGTAAAACCAAAGTCTTGCGCATAACGCACAAGACGCTCAGAAACAGCTAAACAGAAGCAGTATTAAAGCAACAGTTCAAATGACCTAACCTATTTGAAATTCTAGCTAATCTTCGTAGAATTCAAAGCTGATCAGGGAGGTGGTGAGGAAAGTTATATGGGCGTCCGCCACCTTCTTCCAGAAGAGACAAAGGTCTCTGTCCAATGCTCCCATGCTATCAGGACTTCTGGGCCTCCTGAAGCAGCTCTTGGACTCCATTTTCCCCTTGTCCACCCAGTACAAGGGGAAGCCGTCGAGAAGGGAGGTGTCCTTGTCGTTTGCACGTACTTGGACGAATTTCCCCTTCCAGTCTTTGTACGATTGCTGGAAGATGGTAAAAATGGATCTCCCAGCAATCGCGTTCAAGCTGATCCACAGGCGGTCTCCTGGGTGCCTGGCTTCGAAAAGGAATAAAAACACGTCCACCGACGCGGGCAACCCCAGGTGGGCGCACATTACTTGGAAGGCTCGAACGAACGCCCACCTGTTGGGATGAAGCTGGGCGGCAGAAATGTTGAGCTCGGTCAGAAGTTCCCTCTCGAATCGGGTGAAGGGGAACCTGAGCCTGACCTTCTTGAACAAAGTCGTATAGACAAAGCAGAAGGGCCCGTCGGCGCTTACTTTGTCATCAGCACACACGGGCAGGTCGGCGGGGCAAGGCAGCACCATCATCTTTTCGTCGTGCTCCTTGTGAAACGATTGGTAAATCTCGTCCCCCTTAGTCAGCCGCAAGACTGCTCCCGCGGTGTTCACAGAGGATGTCTCTTTCAGAAGGGTTGAGGTGGCCCAGGGATATAAAGTTTTGAAGTCTGGCAGAGGAACGGGGCCTCCTCCAGCGTTAGGTGGAGTCGCCTGGGCCAGGACAGGTTGGGAAGACGCAGGCCTCTCAGCCTGCGAAGACGAAGCGCCACGAACTGGTGCTGGGTCGTATGCTTGTGAAGGGAGGTTTCGTGCTGAAGGAGGGGGGTTCGGGGTAATCTTGGTACGAGTCATGATAGCAGCTGCAAAGGAAGAAGAAAGGAAAAATGATCAGGGGGTTACAAAGGCTGACTCGATCATAGGAGGAAGGTGAAAGACGAACGAATGTAGGTTCGTTGCGACGATTGACGAAGCCCTAAGTTACGCAGAAGAATAAGTGGAAAAACAGCCCACAGCGTATGCACCAAGCAGTTACAGGATGATGCAAATCGGTGAAAATGCAAGGAAAACCAGCAGATGAAGGAAAGTAGTTACCTTTCGATGATCAGGAAGACGATGGAGGAAGATGGTGATCTAGAGTGTTGAAGAGCGTTGAGAGTTTTCGCAGAAGGAAGTTAGAGCGTTTGCAAGCACGAAGAAAGTGATGGAACAGTGGAGCGAAATGGGTTTAAGGGTTTTCGAAATGGTTTTAGGAAGCGCAAACGGCAAGTGAAGAGAGCCGTTGATGAAGCCACGCGTCAGACGATGAGTGAGGGGTTTGGTGGGGCGTCAGAGCAGCAGAAGGTAGAACCGCTTGGAATTCCGCGTCAGGGCCACGTAGATCGGT
>NC_023749.2:42890157-43014176 GCF_000499845.2 Phaseolus vulgaris
ACTTGAACGTCAGAGTACCTTTTAGATAAGTGTCATATTTCAGTAATATTTCATATTAAAATACAAATACTTGTGGATATTTATTGATAAAATAACTATAATTTAACCCCTAATTTATGAATTTAAGCCTTTTTACATATTTTGTGATTATAATATGAATAAGAACGATTTATTCTCAAATTTGTGTTAATTTTAGGATTCTAGGGGAAAATGGAGATGAAAGGGCTAAAGGAGAATATACAAGATAAAAAGGGAAAGTTGGAACACTCCAACACTCGCCCAAACTCGCCTAAGCCAGAAACCTTCTATAGTAACTCGTCCAAGCAAGCTCAATCTCGCCCAGGTGAGACCACTCTAGAGAGGTTGGGCTTTTTCTCGTCCAATTCGCCTAAATGAGAAGTCACTTAGTCCAAACTCAACTAGCTTAAATATGAGGCATGTGGCACAACCCTAGATATCATTGAGATCATTGGGAGAATAGGAGGTGATAGAAAATCTTAGAAGAGGCAGCCGTCAAGGAGAAACATCCTTAATCTTCTTTTCTTGATTTTCATGCTTGTAATAGCCAACATGAGTGACTAATTCTACCCTTTGGGATTGAGAGTAATTTGTTCAAACTCTTATTTATTGAGGTGATATTTAAATATATTTTGTTCTTGATTGATGATTGGTATTATTATTGTTATTTTATTCGTAAGGCTTGTTTACCATGATTTTGATCCTTAGATTTGACTGAAAAGTACTTCTAAGTTTCTAACCTAAACGATAATGCTTAATATATTTGAATCTTAGGAATATATTTGAAATGTTAATAGCTATCAACATCTAATCGAAAGGTTAAAGAGTTTTTATAAATATGCGAGAAATCGATATTTAGGAGATTATCTTAATAATTTTATATGCAATAAATTGATATAAATGAATTTTATATGAGTGTTAATGTCAATCAAATGATAGAATATTATTATGTTTTTCAAAATACAAAAGAGTGAGAAGAACAAATCCCAATACCAATTTTCTCAATTGTATCAACAATCTTTATTTTGCTTATTTACATTCTTGCAATCATACAGAACAAATTCTTCAAACTTTTACTAAGTGTTTTCTATTGAATCTTATATTTGATAATGCAACAGGTCCTTATGAGTTCGATACCCGTCCTTAGAAACAAATTATTACTTCTAACATGATAGACTTATTTTAAAATAGTCATCGCTTCCCGTCCGAGAATCGAATCTTGAGATTTAGAGATCCGAGAATCGAATCTTGAGATTTAGAGAATCGAATCTTGAGATTTAGGACCAAAGGAAATGATGGAGGAAGTGAAGCATGACCAATAAAAAGAAATCAATTATTGAATCGGTAAGAGTGTGTCAGCCTCTTACAATAACATAACCCATATAGATTCCTTCCACATTGAACCCAAAGAAGGATGGGACCAGTATACCAACTGCAAACTTCAATGCTTCTATTTTAACGGTAAATTCATGAGGAGAAATTAACGTACAATGCCCAGTCTTACTATTCTCTTATTTTTGTTCTTCTCTAAATTTTCGGCCGCTTCAGATACCATCACCCAGTATGGGTCACTTGAAGAAGACAAGACCTTGGTTTCAAACAATGGAATCTTTGAGTTGGGTTTCTTCACCCCATCTACCACTTCCTCAAACCGCTATCTAGGAATCTGGTACACAAACATACCCCTCAGAACCGTTGTTTGGGTTGCAAACCGTGAAAGTCCAATCACCGACAACTCAACAAAGTTGAGCATAAACTCACAGGGAGACCTCGTACTCAGCCACAGCAACACCGTTATTTGGTCAACTAACACAACAACAACAACAGGGGTGCTTGTGGTGGCACAGATTTTGGACTCAGGCAACTTGGTTCTCAGAGACGACAAAGACACGAATCCTGAAAACTACTTCTGGCAGAGTTTTGACTATCCTTCAGACACGTTTCTTCCTGGCATGAAAATAGGGTGGGACTTGAAGAAAGGGCTTAACAGGGGCCTAACCGCGTGGAAAAACTGGGATGACCCTTCACCAGGGGACTTCACGGGATTCATTTCACAAACAAGTTATCCTGAAGAGGTTATGTGGAAGGGCTCTACAAAGTTCTACAGAAGTGGCCCTTGGGATGGAACTAAATTAAGCGGTAGCCCCACTTTGTCCAACTCGGTAGTAAGCTACACGATTGTCTCCAACAAGGATGAATTCTACGCTACATATAGCACGAATGATAGCTCAGTGATTTCAAGACTTGTGTTGAATCAAACGCTTTATCTTCGTCAGCGCTTGACATGGAACAATGATGGTAAAACGTGGAGGGTGTCTTCTCAGTTGCCAAGTGATTTATGCGACGGCTATAATATATGTGGCGCGTTTGGGATTTGTGACGTTAGTAAGGCACCCATGTGCAGGTGTTTAGATGGATTCAAGCCAAAAGCACCCCAAAACTGGACCCAGATGAACTTTCATGAAGGGTGCGTGCACAACCAAACTTGGAGCTGCATGGACAAGACTAAAGATGGGTTTCTCAGATTCGCTAACGTAAAGACACCAGAGACTACATTTTCATGGGTTAATGCAAGTATGACACTTGAGGAATGCAAGAACAAATGCAGGGAAAATTGCTCATGCAAAGCTTATGCAAATTCAGACATAACAGGAGAAGGTAGTGGGTGTGTCATTTGGTTAGGTGATCTGTTAGATATAAGAATCATGGCAAATGCTGGACAAGATCTGTATGTTAGATTGGCCGTGTCAGAAACAGGTATGAACTTCGATTTTGATTTTGGGGTTGGAGAAAGTTAAAATAACTTCGAGTTAAAAGTAATTTATATAATTTAATTACCTTTCAAAAAAAAGTTAGATATGATTATAAATTTCTATAAAAATTGATTTCAGGTTACGGATATTTTTTATTGTTTTCCTTTTAGAAATTTGTTCAAGCATGACCTTCATCATCAGCCAAATAAAATATGTTAATATTCAATTTCCTTCTTATATTGATTATTTATTTTCTTGTCTCTGTCATGTTCAAGAAAATCGACATGGGAATGATCATTCGAAGAGAAAGGTAGTTGTGTTTGCAAGCACCATTTGCTCAGCTATTGTGATACTATTGATTTCCATATTCATTTATTGGAGTAGCAAAAGAAAAACCAAAGGTACGATTCACTCAGTGTTGCATAGTGATTCCTAAAATCTTTGTTGTTTTTCATTTTGAAATAATAATAAAAAAAATACATTCCGACATTAATAAAGTTTGTTCCACATTCTAAATTGTAAAAATAATTACTTTACAACTGTGTTTTAGAATAAAATATTATATTATAATAAAATAATTATTTATTTAGGTGAAGTGAATTTAAAGGGTGTGAAGACATATCATTGCTATTTTTAGATGGAAATATTACCATTTCTTACTTCTCCTATATTACTAACATATTTTAAAATACAATACTTTCAATTAAGAATAGAGTACATACCATAAAATTTGAAACTAATGCAACCCAAAGTACACTTTGTTAGTATACGGTCCTTTAATTAAATTTTCATTGTTTACATTGTTTGGTTGAAATAAAATTCCATCACTATATAGTCAAAGGAATGGAAAATGAAAGCCAAGAAGAAGACTTTGAGCAACCTTTGTTTGACCTTGCCTCAGTAGAACACGCAACAAATTACTTCTCAAATCACAATAAGCTTGGTGAAGGTGGTTTTGGGCAAGTATATAGGGTAAGTGAACAATACACTTTATGTAGTTAACAAAATGAACATGCAAAGTTATTATTCTTTATATATCTAACTCTTTCCTTCAATATAATGTGATTAGGGAACACTACCCGATGGACGAGAGATTGCTGTTAAGAGACTTTCACAAACATCTACACAAGGATTAAAAGAATTTAAGAATGAGGTTATGTTATGTGCCCAACTTCAACATCGAAATCTAGTAAAAGTTCTTGGATGTTGCATTCAACATAACGAGAAACTGCTTTTGTACGAATATATGGCCAACAAAAGCTTAGACTTCTTTCTCTTTGGTTAGTGTCCTTAAATTTTAATTCAATGTAGGATTTTTTTTTTCTTATGTCTCTTGTGATATTATAAAAAATTACAACAACATTTTACAGATTCTAGTGGAAGAAAGTTGCTTGATTGGCCTAAGCGTCATCGCATCATAAATGGAATTGCTCGAGGATTACAATATCTTCATCAAGACTCCAGACTAAGAATCATACATAGAGATCTTAAGGCGAGTAACGTGTTATTAGATGATAAAATGAATCCAAAAATTTCAGATTTCGGTTTAGCTCGAATGTGTGGAGATGATCAGATTGAAGGACAAACAAACAAAGTAGTTGGTACATAGTAAGTATTTTTATTCACAATAAAATCTTAAGTATTACTTAATTATCAAACATCAAAGTAATTGTTGGATTTTTTTTAGTGGTTATATGTCACCTGAATATGCTTTTGATGGAATATTTTCCACCAAATCCGATGTGTTTAGCTTCGGTGTATTATTGCTTGAGATAGTAAGTGGCAAGAAAAACAGGCTCTTTCATCCAAACGACTACAATAATCTTATTGATCATGTGAGTTCAATAACTTTATTTTCCTTTTATATAATGATAAATGTATAACATTGTTTCAAAATATTTTAGGCATGGGGATTGTGGAGAGAGGGAAATGCAATACAATTTATTGACTCTAGTTTGGAGGATTCAAGCATTCTAAACGAAGCCCTACGTTGTATTCATATTGGTCTTTTATGTGTACAACATCATCCTAATGAAAGACCAAACATGGATTTGGTGATCACAATGTTGAACAACGAGAACATATTACCTCTTCCCAAGGAGCCTAGCTACTTAATCAAAGACATCTTAACTAGTAGAAAATCTTCTTGTAAGAGCCTTGCATCCTTTTCTGTTAATAACGTCACTATCTCAATGTTAAGTGATAGATAGACAAAAATAATCTACTTCTTACCTACATAATCACTTATGTAGTTTGTAGATGTTGTCACATTTGTTTTCTAGAACATAATGAATAAATATAATTTTTCTACGAGCGTTTTTTTTATCAACAATAATAAATAAATAAATAGAACCACTTTAGGGGTGATTCAACCCGTATACATAACAAGACACTGTAACGTACCTCACCACCACACCCACTCCCAAATGAGGAAAAAAAAGCCACCAACAAGCATAGACAAACCAGAAACCACCAAAACTACAAAAGGGATCAACAGGATAACCCAACAAACAAACAAAACTAAAAGCTTCCTACAGAATATCCAACCCAGCAGACTCAAACAACTAACACTCAACCCACTTATGCCAACCTACCAAAGAGACAATAATCAATAGTTATAACAAATTGAGACAAGACATAGGAGCCAAACACCAATCAGAGAAGGAGAATTGAGCAGTAGAAACTTTAAAGGTAACCCAAGTCCAAACCTTCAGTTGGGCCATAGAAAAGATTTCAAGGTGGTCCACCACACCACCGTTGAAAATTATCTTATTCCTATGGATCCATATCTCCCATACCACAACAATCCACACACTTCCCGAAACAGAGTTGACGGAAGCAGAAGCTTTACCTAAAGAGAGCTGCAAAAAATTTGAGAAAGGGTCAATTGGAGCAGCCGACACCAATCCTAACCACAAGAGACATTGGTTCCAAACTAGCCAGGCAATTCTGCAACCAAAGAACAAATGATTTGTAGATTCCTCTTGTGCCCCACACAAGCAACAAATAATATTGACCACCACCACCCCTCGCCTAACCAAGTTAACTTTAGTAGCAATTTTGTTTTCCAACACCCTCCAAGTCAAAACCTGAGCAGTAGGAAGAACCTTACATTTCCAGAACAGGTTATAAAGATACGAAAACTCCCCTTTGCCTTCTCCCCTTAAAACACTATAAGCAGATTTCATCGAGTAAACAGGGGGCATACTACCTTTCCAGGACCACCAGTCAATAAAACCCAGCTCAAGACCCAACCCAGAGACCTCCTCATGCAGTTGACAGACCTGGGTCTTCTCCCAATCAAACAAACTTCTTCGCCAATCAAGATTCCACTTCCACACCGTTAAACCAATTCCCGCAATCTTCCAGTAGAGACTCATTGTTCAGGCTCAGGGAAAACAGTCTCGGAAAATTTACCTTTCAATGCAATATTACCCACCCAAACGTCTTCCCAAAACAATATACTCTTCCCATTGCCAAGTTCCCACTTAACGCGGTCTTCGAACTTGTCTTCCCAGTCCTTCGACGCCCACACCTTTTTCAAGTCTTTCCACCAGAGGGACCCATACCTGTATGGGTTAGACACTTTCAGACTTCTCCAGCCTCCATACTTAGACTCTAAAACCTCCTTCCATAAACCGTCCTCGGAAGAGCCCATCCTCCAAATCCATTTTCCCAAAAGTGCAACATTGAAGAGCTTAATATTAATAATCCCAAGACCTCCAGCATTTTGTGGTTCACACACCTTTTCCCAGGAGAACCACGCAATCTTTCTCCCTTCGGATCCCCAGCCCCTCAGGAAATCCCTTTGCAATTTCACAATCTTCTTCACCATCACAGAAGGAATTTTAAACAAGGAGAGGTAAAATAGAGGAATAGCAGACAAAACAGACTTGATAAGACAAATCCTCCCAGACATCGAAATACTTCTGCCCATCCACCTTCCCAAACTGTTCTTTATTCTATCCAACACCCCATCCTAAAACACTTCCTTCCTATGACACCCCCCTACCAGCATCCCGAGGTATTTGAATAGGTTTTTCATAACCTTACAGTTAAGAATATTAGCAAAGCAGCAAAGTGTATACTGATCGACCCCCACCCCACCAATACTGCTTTTCAAGAAATTCACCTTTACCGAGCGTTAAATGATAAATTCTAATTTTATTTTTTCAAATGAAGGTGAATAATCATTTTGTATAACCAAAAAATTAAAGATATTATTTATAATTAAATTTCATGAGTCAGACACAAACTTTTTGTTTGGAACCTTCGCTTAATTAATGTTGTTAGAGAGACTATAACTGAACATTGTCTATTAGATAATTAAAGCTAAAAAATTTATATGCTAACATTCTAAGTCAGTCTTATTGATAGTTAATCTACCTTGAACCTTTCAGTGACTACCAGATAATTATTGAAAGTCTATATTTATTTTAATATGGTAATCTCATTAATAATATAAATATTTTTATATTTATATAATTATATACATATTTATAGTTAGAATTTTTTACACTATAATTACATCATTTCTACAAAATTTAATCTATTAGTATTGTTCTCGTCGGTTGACTGCGGTGATAAGCTCTAGCTCCGGTCTATCTCCTTTAGAATTTGTTCTACGTCTTGTTGCACTGGAATGTGGCTCCGTTGAAACAAAGGGGGCTCTACTTGTTGATCACACTCCGACGATCAAGTCAGAGAGAGATTACGAAAATACATAAGTATTCAGTTTCAGTCTAGTGTTAAGAAACAAGGTACCTTTACCGGCGGGTATATAGTCGCATTTGATTTACACGTAGTCTTAACTCCAACACATAAGATGGCGGCTATTTAGCCGCATTCGTAAATGCAATTTATAAATGCGGCTATGATAAATAACCGCATTCTTCTATGCTTCTGAATGATGACTGTATTGACTCAGCTTCAAGAGTAACACCAAAATTTTGAACTGTAGTTTTTTCATCCATAGACTTTGTGTGAAATATACAATTGTTCACTTCGTACGTTGTACAAGAGACATCAAACTTCAATCCAGCAGCCAACCAGGTCAAAGTCTTCGATGTCGTTGAATCCTTTAACACCTCGTCTTTAAACCAAGGCATGAATGTTCTATATGTTCCATCAAGACCCATTTCTCTGCTTGTCTTGGGTTATATTCCTTCACAATGGCTTTATGAGTTTCTATTTAAGGTATAACTTCATTTGTGTTATTCAATATATACAAATGTGCTTGCTGTTGGGTCTATTAGTGTCTAAGTTCAAGAGGGGAGGGGTGAATTGAGCTTATAAAATTTTCGCAAAAACACACGATTAACAGTATATCAGAGGCAAAAGAACAGATTGTTTTTACATGAAACAGATTGATTCTTCAGAGCAGTCTTAGCACAATTTGAATTTGTTCAAATTAAAATTGTAATCAACAGAGGATTATAACAGAATCAGATTAGTTGAATTTTATGAGTATGAAGAATACAGCTATGCTATGAAAACAATCAAATTCATTCAACACAAGGTTTTAAAGAGAATGAATCTTTCCCAGGTTTTAATGACTAAACTATTTGTTCACAGATCAATTAAAACAACATATACAACTGCCTTGTTTATGATCAGAGAGCTTTAACAAATAAGGAAGAACAGTTTTTACTTAAACCCAGAATTAACATATTCAATTTCAAAAGAACAGATTTAGTTCTTGACAGAAATAAGCAAAACCAGAAATGAGTGCAGGGATGAGAAGAAAAGGCATGCAAGTTTTTATACTGGTTCACTCATACAGAGCTACGTCCAGTTTCACCTTACCCCAATGTGGAATCCACTAAAAACAGTACCAATCACTTACAAACACAACAGTTCTTGAAAACTACAAGAACAATACAATCAATGCTGAAAAACCCTATTTCAGCACACCTTGCACTCCAAGAAACCCTATCAAGGAGTGACTAACACTTACACCTTTACAAACCAGAATAAAGGAAAGATTACACCTGAAAAGAAGATGCAAGAACTCAAAACCAGTAGTTCAATTTGCTGCAGAACTGCACCAGCACCTTCACCAAGATCAAAGGTTTCCTAGAACAAGCACACTTGAAAATCCCTTTGGAAAACCTTTCAACAAACCTTTCAATCCTTCTTCTCACATAGAAAATGTCTGATCTCTGTCAAAAACGTAATTGCTCAGCATTCTTTCATGTGAGAGAGGCTTTTCTTTATATAAAAAACAGTTTCTAACTTCTTTTCAAAAAACAGTTGAAAAGCTGTTATGAAAACAACAGATTCAGTTTTGAACTTAACATATTCATTTTGTGAAAACTGCCAACTCAGCTAACTAAAATAACTGTCTGAGTTGTACCTTTGGTGCCCTAACTAACTTTCAAAAATCCTTTCAGCAAACCAAAGAATAAACCTGTTCTTTTACAGAGAAACATATTTATTTTTTGTGCAGTATCCTGATTTTAGAAGAAAACTCTAAAAAGCTTTTGGAAAAACTTTTAACCACTTCATGTGCTTGATCTAGGCTTGGTTAGGCATCTAGGATAGATCATGTACCAAAAGGCAACCTTACACAACCACAAGCCTACATACAAGATCGTCTAAACCTATTACAAACTTTACAACAAACTAGCTATTTTCTACATCAAACACAAACTAACACTAGGTAGAGAAGGGGCTTCATCCATCTTCAACAATCTCCTCCTGTTTGATGGAGACAAATCCCCTTTGCACAGAATAGTTTGATGATCACAATCTGTATTAGACTAATTGCCAAAACCTACACAGAATATTTAGACATAAAACCAGAATGGAGCAGTTGTGAGTTTTGTGCTACCTCCATGTAGCTTGAGTCAGAGCATCAACTTTTATGAGCTTTCTGTGAGCTGTTCTTCTCCCCCTTTGGATTCATCAAACAGAATAAAGCATGGGATAAAAACATACAAGCCATTCATCACAGTTCAAACTATAAATCCAGTATTAAGTTCTATTACAAACCACAATAAAATCAACTAAAAAACAGTGCAGAGTAAAGACAAACAAATTAAATCCAGATTTTTCAACAACATATAAAAGCTAAAGACTTAGATATAGGATCACTTGTCGTTGTAGTAGAGCTCAGCTAGCTGCACTTGAACTCCTTCAAGTTGGTCATCCAAGTGTTGAAACCTGGCATAAGTCATTTCATAGTGTGCCTTCTGCTCATATGTGAGTGTGTCCAGCCTGCTTAGCACTTGTCTTTCAAACATGGACAGAGGTTCACCTCTGTACTCAGGTTCCTCATATGCAACCATTGCATTTTGACTTGTAGCAGCAACATCTTCATGTCCAGCAGAGTGCACTGGTGATGCATCCATGTGCTGCACCCCATCAGCATTTTCTTCTTCATTTTCTGGATCAGCTGCTTCATTTTCAGCTCTGTTTACAGCATTCCTTCTAAATACCCAGTTGTCATCTTCCTTTTGAAAGCCCATCTTCAAGAGAGTGGAGTTGTCTATTTCACTTGCTGCCTTAATGGTGTCATTTCTCTCATTTGTAGTGTCAACTTCAAAATAATCGATTAGCTTTGACACAAAAATAGCATATGGAAAACGATAGTCTGGTAACCTTGTGGATTTGAGCATATGCTCCACCATTGTACTCACCCAATTTACCTTGAGTTGGTTCATGATACAGTACAGCAGAATCAAATCTTCTTCATGAAGAGTTGCATGATTACTTCCTCTTGGAGTAAGCTGCCAAGCAATGATGTAGGCTAGGAGTCTTGGAATGATTGTGAGATTTCCAGCATGAAATCTAGCTACTGGTTCAACAGGGTTTCTCACACAACTTCTGTAAAACTGCATCTTGTTGAATCCCTGAATTCCAACAGTGTTCCTTTTGCTAACCTTCATTCCAGAGTACTTGATTCCTCCCACATTGCTCCATATTTCTCTTGTAATCTTCAGCTTCACACCTTTCAAATGAGAGACCAAATTTTTGCCATCTTGAACCAAGTTGCTGTAGAATACTTTCACCAAGTCTGGATAGACATTTCCAGTCATTTCTAGGAAGTTCTTCAGCTTTTGATGCTTGAGCAAGGTTTTTGCTTTAGTCAGATTTTCTTCTCTTAACCAAGAGAATTCTAGCACTTTGGGCGCATTGACTTGCTTCCTTCTTGTCTCATGGATGAACCTTGTCATTGCTTCAGAATCTCCAGCAAACCATTTCTCCAGAATACCTTGGTTGCTGCTGGATTGCTCCTTGGATTTCTTCTTTCTGTGTGATGAGGATGCCATGCTCAATCTGTTTTTACCTGCACCAGTTTATTAATATACTATTCTAGCTAGAAAAAAAAATTGCAGTTTAGATTAACACTCAAAACAGAAACGAAACCTGTGGTGAAGAAAATGTGAACCTGGACAGCTTATATCCCAGATGAGAGGGTGTGAGAGAAAAGCTGATTTGTGCTAGGTTTATATAGAGTCTTTAAACCAATTTTTGAAAATCACAAATTTTAAAGCAAAACAATTTGATCAGATTTCAAGAATTATGGGTTTTGAAGAAAAATCAAATCTATCAGATATGCTACAGAATTATGGGTTAGGCTTGATCCAAGCATGTGACAAGTCCCACTTGTGCTTTTTCTGTCAACCTTGCAACCTGCAAAGTCAGAGTATGAAAAACCAGTTAAATTTAAAGATACATTGTTAGGATACCATAATCCAACATCCTTAGATCCTTGCAAGTATTTCAGAATTCTCTTTGCTGCATTGTAGTGTGATTCCTTTGGAGCAGATTGATATCTAGCACATAAGCACACAACAAACATAATGTCAGGCCTGCTGGCAGTTAAGTATAATAAGGAACCAATTAAACCCCTATACTTAGTTTGATCCACTGATTTTCCTGCAGAATCTTGATCCAGCTAGCAGCTTGTTGAAATAGGAGTGTTGATTGCTTTGCATTGATCCATATCAAACCTCTTAAGTAGCTCCTTGCAGTATTTTTCTTGGCTTATGAAAATTCCATCCTTGAGTTGTTTAACTTGTAGTCCAAGGAAGAAATTCATTTCTCCTAACATTGACATCTCAAACTCACTTTTCATGGTTTTCACAAAGTCTTCACACATCTCTTCATTTGTGGATCCAAAGATAATATCATCCACATAGACTTGCACAAGTATAATGTCTTCTCTTTTCTTCTTTATAAAGAGAGTTTTATCAGAATTGCCACGACTATATCCTTGAGAGAGCAGAAATTTGCTTAGCCTCTCATACCATTGCCTAGGTGCTTGCTTCAATCCATATAAGGCCTTCTTAAGCATGTACACATGTTCTGGATTTTTGTGATCTTCAAACCCTGGAGGTTGAGATACAAACACCTCTTCATTGATGTAACCATTTAGAAATGCACTCTTGACATCCATTTGAAACAACTTGAAACCTTGTATGCTGGAAAATGCTAGAAGTAATCTGACAGCTTCAAGACGTGCTACTGGTGCATAGGTTTCACCAAAATCAATTCCATCTTCTTGGTTATAACCTTTAGCAACCAGCCTTGCTTTATTTCTAGTGATAGCCCCATGTTCATCCATCTTGTTCCTGTACACCCACTTGGTTCCTATGATATTCATCTCATGCTTTCTTGGAACCAAGGTCCACACTTCATTGTATTCAAACTGGTTCAGCTCTTCCTGCATTGCTGTTATCCAATTGTTGTCTTGCAGTGCTTCTTCCAGGCTTTTAGGCTCAATCTGTGACACAAAAGCCACTGTTCTGCAGAAGTTATTGAGTGAATTCCTTGTTGAGACTCCTTTCTCAATTTTACCAATTACATTGTCAAGAGTGAGATCCCTTGGAGTCTTCCATTCTTTAGGCAATCCTGCATTCACAGTAGATTCTTTGATAGAATTTGAATTAGTTGCATCAAGCTCACTGGATTGATTCTTTTGCAGAATGGTTCTTAAATCATCCATACCAGATTCATCCAGAACAGATTTGGGCACAGAAAAATCTGTTTCATCAAACACAACATGTATAAATTCTTCAACTGCAAGCAATCTTTTGTTATACACTCTATAAGCATGACCATTTATAGCATAACCAATATGTATTCCTTCATCAGATTTAGGATCAAATTTCCCCAGATTATCTTTACCATTATTTAAAACAAAGCATTTGCAGCCAAATACCCTAAGATGACTAATGCTAGGCTTCCTTCCTTTATACAGTTCATAGGGAGTTTTCTTAAGGATTGGTCTAATCAAGGTTCTGTTAAGCACATAAGAAGCAGTGTATACAGCATCAGCCCAAAAGTATTTAGGTAAACCAGATTCATTTAGCATAGTCCTAGCTAACTCTTCTAGTGATCTATTCTTTCTTTCAACAACACCATTTTGTTGGGGTGTCCTAGGAGCAGAATAACTATGTATGATCCCATGTTTTTCACAATATTTATCAAACTTTGCATTTTGAAATTCTCCCCCATGATCACTACAAATCTGTTTTATCCTATTTTCATTTTCATTATGCAGAACCTTAGCTAGTTTCTTAAAGGCTTTATATGCATCATTTTTAGAAGCAAGAAACAAGGTCCATGTATATCTTGAAAAATCATTAATAATCATCAAAGCATAGTAATTTCCAGCTAAGCTAGCAGTCCTAGATGGTCCAAACAGGCCCATATGCAAAACATCCAAAGCTTTATTTGTAGAAACCATATCTTTTGATTTAAAGGTAGTTCTAATCTGTTTTCCCTTTACACAAGCATCACACAATCTGTTATTTTGAAATTTTATGTTTGGTAAACCAGAAACAAGTTCCTTAGACTTTAGCTTATTCAAGTGATTTGTGTGAATATGAGCTAGCCTCCTATGCCACAGCCATGACTCATCATTTTTAGATAACAAACACTCATTTTCAGAACAACTCTTTATAATGTCTAAGAGATAGATGTTGTTTACCCTTTTCCAGTGAACAACACCTTACCAGAAATTTCATTTGAAATTGTACAAGTGTTGGCTTCGAAATTGACCTTGTATCCCTTGTCACACAACTGGCTAATGCTTAGAATACTATGTTTTAGCCCTTCAACATATAGGACATTCTCAATAGTGGTTGAGTCTTTAGTACCAACATCTCCTCTTCAAAGAATTTTTCCTCTATTGTTGTCCCCATATGTGACATGCCCTTCAGCTTTGAGTTTTAGATTTATGAACTGAGTTATATCACCAGTCATGTGCTTTGAGCAGCCACTGTCCAGGTACCACTGGTTTTTCCTGCTGTTTTTCTGCAACAAAACACATTTAGCACATATGGTACCCCTTTAGTCTAGGGTCCAGCATGATTAATACCTTTCCTTAGGAACCCATTTGGCCAATCCTTTAGGAACAAGGTACCTCCTAGCTTTACATGTTCTAGATACATGACCAGACTTCATACAATAAAAACATGTTGCAGTATGCATTGTTTTTGAACAACTAAAAGAAGAAAAACCTGTTTTGGAAGGAACAAAAAAACTGGACAGCTTTTTCACATTACTTTTCATTCCAGGATTATATCCTAGACCATTTTTATTGAAAACAGCATTCTGTGAACCTAATAAGGTTTCAAGATTTTCTCTTCCTTTAGTGAAATTTGAAAGTGTTTTTAACAAATATTCAACTTGTTTTTCCAGCTTCTTACAATTATCACAAGTTTTAATTGATGCATGCAAACATGTTAATTCAAGGCTAACCAATTCAGTTTTAGCTTTGTGCAGTTCTTCTTCAAGAGCTTTGACCTTAGATTCAAGTACCCTATTTACTCTATTCAATCTGTTGCACATTATAGCCAACCTTTTTGCTTCATTATGTGTTTCCTTAAAAGCTATTAACAGTTGATCATAGTTTTCATAATCAGTAGAAAAATAACTTACTGAGTCAGAGTTGTATCCTTCATCATTCACCATGAAGCACAAATTTGCTTCTTCACTTTCAGTTGAGGAATTACTGGATGAGGATACATCATTTTCTTCCCATGAGATGTATGCCCTTCTACCTTTGCCTTTGTCACTCTTCTTGCTTGCTGATTTTTCTTTATTTTGATTGTTTGGACAATCAGCTTTTATATGACCTGGTTTACCACATCCAAAGCACGTGTAATTGGAAGAATTTGAATCATTAGGTTGTTTGGAGTACCTCTTTCTTTGCTGAGTTTTGTCACAGTTTTTCTTTCTAAGAAACCTGCTAAATTTTCTGGTGAGCAGACTCACGGTCTCATCATGTTCAGGATCAACTTCTTCCTCACTTGTATCATGTTCCATGGTAGTTTTCAGAGCAATTCCTTTGGCCTTCTTCTCCACAGTTTCTTGTTCTTTCAATCTTTTCAGCTTTATGTCATGCTCTATCAGCTTTCCAAAAAGTGCAGCAGTGGACATCTTGGATAAATCTTTGGATTCTGAGATTGTTGTTACCTTAGGCTGCCAGCTCCTATCAAGACATTTTAGCACCTTTATGTTGAGCTCTTCCTTGTCAAAGACTTTACCAAGGCTAGTGAGGTGATTTACAATATGTGTAAATCATTTCTGCACATCTGCAATACTTTCTTCTGATTGCATTCTGAACAGCTCGTACTCCTGAATTAGTGAGTGTTTCCTTGCCCGTTTCACATCATCAATCCCTTCATGAGTTACCTCTAGTACATCCCACATCTCCTTTGCTGAGTTACATTGAGAGACTCTAAAGAACCCATCCATATTCAGTGCAGAGGTGATGATATTCTTGGCTAATGAGTCATATTGGGCCTTCTTCTTCTCGGTTTCACTCCATTCAGATCAAGGCTTCTTTATTGTTTCATCTTTGACAACCTGCATAGGTATA
The DNA here is from genome assembly GCF_000499845.2 of Phaseolus vulgaris. Classification (NCBI taxonomy): domain Eukaryota; kingdom Viridiplantae; phylum Streptophyta; class Magnoliopsida; order Fabales; family Fabaceae; genus Phaseolus; species Phaseolus vulgaris. The sequence goes on from NC_023749.2 coordinate 42,905,764, forward strand.
AAAGGTCCACTGACCACTGCATCCCAGATTCCCATGTCAATAGACTCCATAAAGATCTTCATCCTGATTTTCCAGAAAGCATAGTTAACACCACCAAACATAGGAGGTCTATTAATAGACGAACCTTCAGCAAAAGGCATTTTAAACGAAGACATCATGCATACACTTGAGCAAAATACAAGCCCTAGCTCTTGATACCAATTGTTGGGTCTATTAGTGTCTAAGTTCAAGAGGGGAGGGGTGAATTGAGCTTATAAAATTTTCGCAAAAACACACGATTAACAGTATATCAGAGGCAAAAGAACAGATTGTTTTTACATGAAACAGATTGATTCTTCAGAGCAGTCTTAGCACAATTTGAATTTGTTCAAATTAAAATTGTAATCAACAGAGGATTATAACAGAATCAGATTAGTTGAATTTTATGAGTATGAAGAATACAACTATGCTATGAAAACAATCAAATTCATTCAACACAAGGTTTTAAAGAGAATGAATCTTTCCCAGGTTTTAATGACTAGACTATTTGTTCACAGATCAATTAAAACAACATATACAACTGCCTTGTTTATGATCAGAGAGCTTTAACAAATCAGGAAGAACAGTTTTTACTTAAACCCAGAATTAACAGATTCAATTTCAAAAGAACAGATTTAGTTCTTGACAGAAATAAGCAAAACCAGAAATGAGTGCAGGGATGAGAAGAAAAGGCACTCAAGTTTTTATACTGGTTCACTCATACAGAGCTATGTCCAGTTTCACCTTACCCCAAGGTGGAATTCACTAAAAACAGTACCAATCACTTACAAACACAGCAGTTCTTGAACACTACAAGAACAATACAATCAATGCTGAAAAACCCTATTTCAGCACACCTTGCACTCCAAGAAACCCTATCAAGGAGTGACTAACACTTACACCTTTAAAAACCAGAATAAAGGAAAGATTACACCTGAAAAGAAGATGCAAGAACTCAAAACCAGTAGTTCAATTTGCTGCAGAACTGCACCAGCACCTTCACCAAGATCAAAGGTTTCCTAGAACAAGCACACTTGAAAATCCCTTTGGAAAACCTTTCAAAAAACCTTTCAATCCTTCTTCTCACATAGAAAATGTTTGATCTCTGTCAAAAACGTAATTGCTCAGCATTCTTTCATGTGAGAGAGGCTTTTCTTTATATAGAAAACAGTTTCTAACTTCTTTTCAAAAAACAGTTGAAAAGTTGTTGTAAAAACAACAGATTCAGTTTTGAACTTAAGAGATTCATTTTGTGAAAACTGCCAACTTAGCTAACTGAAATAACTGTCTGAGTTGTACCTTTGGTGCCCTAACTAACTATCGAAAATCCTTTCAGCAAACCAAAGAATAAACCTGTTCTTTTATAGAGAAATAGATTTATTTTTGTGTAGTATCCTGATTTTAGAAGAAAACTCTAAAAAGCTTTTGGAAAAACTTTTAACCACTTCATGTGCTTGATCTAGGCTTGGTTAGGCATCTAGGATAGATCATGTACCAAAAGGCAACCTTACACAACCACAAGCCTACATACAAGATCATCTAAACCTATTACAAACTTTACAACAAACTAGCTATTTTCTACATCAAACACAAACTAACACTAGGTAGAGAAGGGGCTTCATCCATCTTCAACACTTGCAAGACTTATGATTGAGATTTTCTTACAATATTCACACCTCGTAAATATTAACTTGTAGAGCACCTGTGGTTCCATGAATTAGCTGGAAGACCTATTAGATTTTCTTCAGCTATGTACCTTTCAATCATTGAAGCTTCTGGAAGATAATGATTTTTCACATAACCTTTCAAAATTTTCATGTACTGCTCAACAGGATACATCCATCTTAAGTACTCTGCTCCACACAATTTAACTTCTCTTACCAGATGCACTACTAGATGAACCATGATGTCGAAAAAAGATGAAGGAAAAAACATCTCCAATTCACACAAGATAACAACAATTTCATCTTCAAGCTCATCTAGTTTTAATTGATCAATGACTTTACAACAGATGGAAGAGAAGAATGAGCATAAACGGGTTATGGTATGTCTAACATTTTTTTGTAAGATTCTATGAATAGCTACCGACAACAACTATTGCATCAAGATGTGGCAATCATGAGACTTCAATCCAATTAACTTCAAATCTTGCATTAACACTAGGCTCTTCACATTTGAGGAATGTCCTTGTGGCACTTTCACACCCTTTAGATATTGAGAAAAACTTATTTTTTTTATCTTTTGACATGGTGTAACAAGCTGGGGGCAAATATGTACGCTTACCCATTTCTATGGGTGCCAACTCGCCTCGTATGTTCATCTCAATCAAATCTAAATGAGCATTTAGACCATCCTTCATCTTCCCATTAATGTTAACAAGTGTACCAATTAAGCTATCACACACATTCTTCTCAACATGCATTACATTTATACAATGTCTAACTTCTAACCTTGACTAGTACGAAAGATCAAAGAAGATTGATTTTTTCTTCCAAATGTTTGTCACAAATGACTTTTTTTTCGACTTACCGAAGGTGTAGTCTATGTTATTTACCTTTTCGTAAACCTTAACACCAGTTAATGGAGTTGGTGGACTACTAGTCTCGGTGTCCTAAAGTCTTTTTTCAATATCCGATAAGGATGATGACTTCTAAGAAACCTCTGATGCCGAAGATATACTGTCTTCCTTTCATGTTTCAATTGTTGAGAAGCGGTGTCTTCTTCGCATATTGGACATGCTTTATGACCCTTAACACTATACCCTGATAAGTTACCATATGCCGGAAAGTCATTGATGATGCAAAATAACATGGCATGCATCTTGAAAGTTTCATTAGCAAATTCGTCAAGTACTTCAACTCCCTAATCCCACATTAACTTCAAATATTCAATTAGGGGACTTCGATAAGCATCTATGTCATTTCTTGGTTGTTTCAGACCATATATCATCATAGACAACATCATGTATTTTTGCTTCATGCACAATCCAGGAGGTAAGTTTTAAATAACTAGCATAATAGGTCATGAACTGATTCGTACTCATATTACCAAACGAATTCATTCCTTGTAGTTAAACCAAGTTGGATATTTCTTGATTCTTTACCAAACTTTGGAAACTCATTATCAAATTTCTTCCATTGAATAGAATCAAATGGATGTTGGTACATGCCACATTTCCTCTCATCTGCATGCCATCCAAGATTCTTAGCATCGTTCGGGCTTGCAAACAAATGCTTCATCTTTGGAATGATGGGAGATACCACATAACCTTCATTTGGGGTCCATGCTTTTCTATCTCTTCAATAGTATCATCATCTTTTTGTTTCAACTTATAACGTGAGAACCCACACCTCGGACAACTTTTCAACAATTCAAAATCTTTCCTGTATAATATACAATCATTAGGACATGCATGTATCTTTTTATACTTCATACCCATTGGACAAAGAATCTTTTTGGCATCATAATTACGATTAGGTAGACTATTTCCCTTTGGAAGCATATCCTTCAACAACTGAAGCAATTCCGTGAAGCTTTTATCAGTTCATCCATTTATTGCCTTCAAATTCATCAATCTTAACACCGCCGACAACCGTGTGAAGTTACTTGATCCAGGATACAATGGAGTCTCTGCATCGCTTGACATACTTCCATATCCATGCGCTTCTGCAAAAGACTCAGCTCCCACATCACGAATCATGCCCTCCAATCGATCATCATCTACATCATCATGTACTGCATCATCCATGTTGGACCCTACATATTCTTCAGTTACGAAAACACGTGGTAAATTTAATAATTCACCATGCCATGTCCTCCAATTGATCATCATCTACAACAAAATTCAATTCTAGCGTTTGGCGTGCCACACCTAATACTGACGACGCCACCTGGCACTGAATCGTTGCCTCCTCTCCGGTTCCTATTTCATCACCTTCGCCAAAATCGGAACTCACAGAGTCAAGAAGAACCCCTTCACCACCACCATCTTCTGAACTAGCTTTTGTATCCACCTTTGTGCAAGCGTCGTTCCACTTACTAAAAAGTCTTCTTAATTCGTGGTCCGGGAAGCACACCTCCTCTTCAAACAACACCTTACACAATATACTGTTGATACATATATCCTTCACCATACTGACCGATCCGACCACTAAAATCCTGACACGAAAAAGGGCAAACTCTAACACTTCCTTTTGTGTTGTTGCTTCATCTATCTCTACAACCTCCCCGACAAGAGCCCCTATACTAACAAAACACTGACTATTCCAAATTGGTAGAGGGATGCCTCTACAACGAACCTATGCACACCTCTTTTTAACTGCAAAAGATCCGTCCCAAGGAAAATCCGACGTAGACATACCATCAAACCATTCTTTGTTATCATCAATAAGCTTCCCAATGATACCATCGTCGTCACAAGATAACAGAACAAACCTCTCCCTGAGATTTATCAACCTAACAAGGCTAAAACCTCTCATGATAAAGCTTTCCTTGACCGACTGCAGGCAGAAAGCCTCCTTAAGACAATCAACAAAGCAACCATCTAGCCAAGAGGACGACTCCACATTAACGCTAAATTAAGTAGCTCTTGCAGACTCTTGGGAACAACTCGCTTTCTCTCTTGAGACTATCTGGACATAAGATAGCTTCTATTTCTGCTGCATCTTCAATCTCCATACGTTCGTAGGACTCTTCACTCTCTTCTTGGAGTTTCACTCTTTCCTTGACACCTCATTCCTCCGATATTTAGGTAGGTTCACTTGTAGCTTTCACGTACTTATCCAAATTGCATCCAACTTCCTTTTCAAAGCAGAAGCGTCTGCCACATCTTGAAACCTGACAAAACCAAACATCTGATTCCTTGAGTTAAGCTTTCTGGATATGAAGACATCCAAAACTCTTCCCCATCTCAGAAAAACTTTCCACATTTCCCTTTTAAAGAAATGATCAGGAAAGTTAATGAAGAAAAACGAAATATCCACCATTGCCCTGCACAGTTCTCTCAGTAGAGACACTCTACCTCACCTGTTTCTCTCTCTTTAATTATATTTGGAATGTGCTGATGCATTGAATGCATCAAGTTGTTAATTCGTAAACAAGTATTTTCTTTTTCACATATCAGTTGATAGAAAATGTGTATTCTAGACACTTGAGTCCTTATAAAAATTATATTAAAATGATGCGAGAAGTATCACTATTCAAAGAGCAAAAAGGAGGTAACAAAGTTATTGATCAATTAAAATTAGTATGCATAGGAATACAGCTACTCGGTCTCAAGAACAATTTCTTTTTTTCGGTAACATAATAAATAGATAAAAGCATTTCACGTTACTCTAACCCTTTTTAATACAAAACAACTCAATATTAATTAAGAACACCCTACTTCTAACAACTATGCAGAAAAAACTGCATTCGTATAGAAAAAATACAAAAAATCCTCCATAGGAACCTACTTAACAAATCAACTCTAAAACTAATATAAAGTATACTTTAACTTAACTTCTACCCCCATAAAACCGGCTCATAAGGTTGGGGTTTGCACCCACTTATATACAATGAAATGTTTTCATCTTTAGTCGATGTGAGATCTCCAACACAAACTAACAGAAAAATATCCCCCTCATACACAACACATTAAGAACATCTCAACCCTTTAAACACAATATGTCAATACTAAGACGTTCAAAACAGCAACACAACAACGAACACATTAACAACATATTCATATTCACCTCAAGAAAACGAATCTGAATTGGTTAAGGTGGAATTTATATGCAGAGCAGTACCAGTTTTGAGTACAACAGCAGTGCTGGAACTAGGGGTGGTCATGGATTGGATTTTTCAAAATCCAATCTATATCCAATCCAAATCCAAATAAATGGACTGGATTTAAAATCCATATCCATTTTAACTAGAACAAATTTATTTGGATTTTTCTTAAATCCATTTAAAGTGGATAATCCACTTTCTTAATTAGATTAAATCCACTTTGTCAAATACATTAAATCCATTTTGATATGGACACAAACTAACTTGGCTTGAACTGGACCTAATCCGACTCAACTTGGATGCGGATCGACGCGGACCAACTTGGTTCAACATCGACCTGGGCCCGGACCACTCGATATCGGCTCGGTCTCGAACAAATCGACATCGGCCCGGGCCCAGACGACCCAAAATCGACCTGAGCCCGGACGACTCAACATCGACTCGGGCCTGGACAACTCGACATCATCCCGGGCCCGACAACTCAACATCGGCCCAGGCCTAGACGACTCGACATCGATCGGCCCCTCTTGGCTCGACACGGCCCGAGCCCAGATGACAAGACATCAGGCCCAGGACCAGACAACTCGACATCAGCCAGGATCCGTACGACTCAACATCGGTACGAGCCCGTACGACTTAACATCGGCCCAAGCTCGTACAACTCGACATCGACCCAGGCCCGTACGACTTGACATCAATCTGGGCCCGTACGACTCAACATCAATCCGACACCATACAACTCGACATCGGCCCAGGCTCGTACGACTTGACTTCAACTCGGGCCCGTACAACTCGACATCGACTTGGGCCCATACAACTCGACATCGACCCAGGCCCGTACGACTTGAGATCGGTCCAGGCCTGTACGACTCGACATCGGCATAGGCCCGTACAACTCGACATCGACCCGGGCCCGTACGACTCGACATCAACCCGGGCCCGTACGAGTTAACATCGGCCCGGGCCCGTATGAGTTAACATCGGCCCGGGCGTGTACGACTCGACATCGGCCCGGGCCCGTACGACTCGACATCGGCCCGGGCCCGTACGACTTTACATAAGCCCGAGCCCGTACGACTTAACATCAGTTGAGGCCCGTACGACTCGACATCAGCCTGGGACCGTACGATTCGACATCAGCCCGGGCCTGTACGACTCGAGATCGGTCCTGGCCCGTTCGACTCTACATCGGCCCGGGTCCGTACGACTTGACATCAGCTCGCGCCCGTACGACTTGACATCGACCCGGGCCCGTACGACCCGAGATTTGCCCAGGCCCGTACGACTCGACATCGGCCCGGGTCCGTACGACTCGACATCGGCTCGGGCCCATACGACTCAACATCGGCCCGTGCCTGTTCGACTCTTCATCGGCTTGGGTCTGTACAACTTGACATCAGCCGGGCCCGTACGACTCGACATAGGTCCGGGCCCGTACGACTCGGCATCAGCTCGGGCCCGTACGACTCGACATTGGCCCGGGCCCATACGACTTGACATCAGCCCCGACCCGTACGACTCGACATCGGCCCCGACCTGTACGACTCGACATCGGCTTGGGCCCGTACGACTCGAGATCGACCCGGGCCCGTGCGACTCGAGATTGGTCAGGGCCCGTACAACTCGAGATCGGCCCGGACCCGACACTCGACTTCGGCCCGGACCCGAATGACTCAACATCGGTTCGGGCTTGCTCTGCTCGACATCAACCTGGATTGTCTTGGCTCAACTTGGATCGGGCCAAGTCAAAACCCAACCCAAAATGTGATTTGGATAATCCAAAAATGTATCCAATCCATATCTAATCCATATCCAATTAAATGGATTGGATTTAAAATCCAAAAATATGGATTTTGATTTAAGATAAATCCATGGATTAAAACTAATATGGATTTGGATCATTATAAATTGGATTTTGTAATTTGGATTTTTTGCCCACCCTTAACTTGATGCAAACACAACACAAATATAAAACACAACACAAATATAAAGGAGCAGGGTGACACTGGAAAATTATTCAACTTTTGTTTGCAATCTTTACCTTCAACGTAGATTGCACATATTTTGCGTCTGGAAAATTATCTCCATCATTAGTATAAATGTAGGGTCTATAACTTTTTATCTCATTTATAAGGAGGCACCCTTTAAGGTGTAAGAGTATTCCTAGTCTATAGGTGATTATGGTTTTTTATATTTATTTTTTATGATAAAAAAATCATTAAATATTTTTAATGTAATTTTAAATTAGTTATCTATTATAATTTTTTCCAGATTTTCTTTTACTTCAATAAACATTTATATATTATATTCTATTTTGCTCTATTATCATAATCAATTTTATTTTTTATATTAATTAAATTAAAAAATATGATTGAAAAGAAAAGCAATCCAACACTGCTTAATTAGTGCAATCTGTGGAGTTAATTTATGAGAGTCATGTTTCCATATATTGAACAGTTTGCGTTGCTAGGGATAGCTATTGAAATAGAAGATGAACAACATTCAACTTGTGAATAAGAAAATAAACAAATTTATAGCACCAAGTAATTGGACCTTTTCTGTTTGTTTTTCTTTAAAAATTATAAATATAAATCTTTTGTTATTCAAAATGTTTTGATATTAGATATTCATTGGGGCTCCAACAGATAAACTTCTGCAGCAATGACAGAATCTCATTCAAGCTGCTTCAATGAAATATTATTAACTTTGAACACAACGAACATATATCTGGGAATAGAACAGAAAAAAATAGTAGAATTTTAACAAAAGACACATAAAAGTAATAGACTCAATCTGTATTTCACAAATCGTTTTGTTGTTTTTCCAAGTACTTCCAAATCATATCACATGTCATCTCCTCATATTAACGGATAATCTATCAGCTCAAACTTTAAATTTGGTTTATATTTTGTTGCATAACCAATCACACATTTTACATAGTCATCATCTTCAATCTTTACAGAACGATAAAAAATTCTTCAATCTTTCATTGTTACTGGACAACGGTAACACAATTCAACCATGTATGATTAGCAGCAAATGAACAGATTTAAAATGGCTTGTTTGAGAGCTGATACTGTCAATGTATTCTTCACTTCAAGGTATCCACTAATTTTACCCGTAAATACTGATGACATCAGCTCGTGACTGATGAAGAACCCATTCTCTGCAATGAAACGGAAGCAAAAATTAACTGTATGCTTCGTGCATAACTACTTCTTCAAGACTAAAACCAAATAGCAGTTACAAACAAAAAATGTACTTACGAGACACGAAGTAAATGATTCAATTTGAAATAGTGATGTAGCAATGAAATGAGCACCCAAAACAAAGAAAGGGTTTTAGAGAGGAAGAAAGAAGAGAAAGTGATCTAGCTACCGACATATATCAGATGAAGTGAATGGTAACCTTCAAACATATATATAACTTGAAGCATCGTGGGTTCAGATTATATACCTGTTTATTGGCTCCATGCATATCTTTTGTTCGTAACATAACATTTATTAAGTAATGTTATAGATATGATTTAGGTTGATATAAAGTAATAAGCATCACCGAAATTTCACGTTTTTGAATAATTAAACTTTAATCTGATATATAGAAAGGCATGAATGTAGGGAAGGGAATCCCATGCAAGCAGCAGCACAGCAAATATTTTTAAAAATTAAAGGAAGAGGCAATTACTAAAGCATACCTCTCAAGGATTGAACTCAAGAAAATGTATATCTGTAAATATGTTTGCTTCAGAGAAAATATTGAAGTCTTTTGATTTTGTTCCATGCATTAATAAGCACCAAAGAACTTAAGATGTCTTGAGAGAAAGCTTTCATCAGAAAATTTTATGGCCATATGTAAAAGCATTTTGGATTCCAATGTCTGAGTTTTGGAGGCTGTCAGATAAGGTTTTCTGCCTTCTTGGCATTTGGAATGCCCTTCCAACGATAAATAATTACATTCAACTAGTTTAAAAGTAAAACAAAATAAATAAATAAAAAATTGATGAAAATGCAAAGCAACAAATAATATTGGTAAAAATTTCAAGTTAATTTGCTTTAAATTCAAAATTATTCACTCCTGTAAAATATTATTATAATTTATTGCTAAGAATAAAAAAAAAAATGTAACCTCAAAAATGTCGAACTTTGATGGTACGATTATAAATTTCTAAATTTAAATCACTGAGAAAACTAAAAAGAAAAAGGTTATTTGCAAAAAGATATAATTTTAAAAGTTTACATTGTTTATATCTGATTGAAAGTGATAGGGTTTATTATTAAATTTAGACTATTTACTTGTTTCCCATTTGTCACTTTGTCTTCATTTTATTCTTACAAGCCTTTATGTTTTGAGTATGATATATAATGTGATAAATTGGTTATTATTTTTAGTCTGTATGATTTTAGTCTTCCAAAATTTTTTTAAATACATAAATTTTCATAAAATTTCTAACTAGAAAATACCCGATTAAGGTTTTGGGTGCATTGGTACAGAAGTTTTTTTTTTTTTTTTATCTTGAAGAATTATTTTGTTGCATTATAGTTGGAAATAGAAAATGCATTTTCAAAATGCATCTCGAACAATAATACTTTTGTTAAAGTGAAATTGGAACCTTAATACGATTTCTGGGTCACCATCGTTACATCACATCTTATGGAATGTCTTGTTTAAGTCAAATTAGTATAAAATTTACAAGTTATATAAACTTATTAAGTATGAATTGAATTAATTGTATTGTGTTATTACTTTAATCAACTATATTTTTGTATTGTTTAATTTAAAATCATATTATATTATTATTTTAAGTCTTATTATAGTTTAGTTCATTTAATTTTTTCTTGATATTTAATATATTGTATTGGTAAACCTATCATGATTATATCATATATATAAAATAAATGTCATGATTAATTAAATGTAATCATACTATATTTTATAATGAATGTGATCCAAACATGTGACTAATTATTTGTAATTATAATTTTATAAATCATATTATAAAAGGATTAACCTTTATCTTTTATATTAGTTATAATATATTTCATACTTTCATCATATGATTTTCAAAAATCCAACTATAATTCATTAGTTACATAGTTAAACCATGAAATTTAACAATGCATCATGTGACAGTACATATAATGTTAACAATGCATGTGACAGTACATATAATGATAATCATAATGTCTAATAATTTACTAGCCATAACTTAGAATAGTTTGTAAAAACAAAATAGACATGAAATAAATAAGTACACTTTCAAATTAAAAACACATGAATCTAATTTAAAGTACTAAATACACAAAAACAAGTTTCACATCAACAACATGAGTTTGTAGTATAAAAGTAGATATTAAAAAATAATTTTTCTGAATAATATGCTGATAAAAAGTGTAGCTATCTCTTCCACAATTATGCTTCTCTTTTTACCTGTCTACAAAAATGGCATGGTTTAGGAGATGAATAAAAAAAGTATTGTATTAATGAAATAGTTAGAGATAAAAACAATATATTAAATGAAAGTAGCTTGTTAACTATAATATATTATAAAAAAATCATAATATATAATACAAATTCATGATATAAGTTAAAAGTTGTTCAGCTACAAATATAGTGACAAAAATATCATTTGACTGGAACACATATAAAAAATTAAATATTAATTAGAAGAAGAATTTGCAATATAAATGTTCCTACAAAGCTAGGAGCTTGCAAAACACTTATTCTTGTTGCGGTCTTCTCGTCTCTCTGATATCTCGGATGATCAAGTCAGTTAGAGAGTTCAGTATCAGAGGAGTACGGAGTGAATAGTTACCTCGAGTGTTGTGTCTCTCCCTCTATTTTACACTACTATGAATGAGCTCTGACTATTGTGGGCCTGCACTTGAGTCCAGTTGAAGGCCCAATTGCACCTTAATCATGCTTTGCGCTTAATCTGTTTATTTTCGTCTAATTACGTGTTTGGCTGTTAACTTTGTCGACTAGTCAGCTTCTCAGTCATTCGGTTGTACAATAATTATCTAAACTTTTTTTGACACAATTAATTTAACATGAAAGATGAAACCTGTTCTATCAGTCTCACAGCTCAGCCCTTGGTCCAGCAAATATGAGATTGTGAAAGAAAGGGAAGACGAAAGGAGGCGTCAAGTGAAGTTTTAACAATTTAGGTTAAATTTATATAGGCAAATATGAGGATTCACTTTGGAATTTTTTTTATTTAATTACTTTTATTAAATAATACTAAGTTAAATTATTGGAAGGTGCAGATAAATTATGACATAACATTTTTTTAAAATATGTATAAATATACAAACAAACATTAGTATAAAATATGTGTAAATATATGAATAACTTTTTAATATTATTAGTATAAAATAAAGAAAACTTTATTAAAAAAAATTGTCAATTTAGTCAAATAAATGTTTCATATTAAATTAAATGATAATGATGGTGCAAAAAATGTATTCAATTATTTGCAGCAGAAGAACCGTTTGATAGAGAATATTAATATACACATTTGAGTTCTCTCAATTTACATCTTACACTATATTTAAAAGTGTTTTTTTTATCAGCAACAATATTTTATAAGTAAACCTTTGACAAATAGAAAATGTGAGATGAAAATAGTGAATGAAAATAGTGAATGAAAACTGTGAGAGATGTATGGATGGAGAAGTGAAAAGTATCAACTTTTATGTGATTGGGTTAAACTTTTAACAAATTATGAAATAATATTTTTTTAATATATAGAAATATTTATCACTTTTTGAAATTAGAATAAAATAAACAAAAGAAATTCAAGAAAAATTATCTCCTCAGTTAGAAGTTTCATTTTCAAATTTTCACGTGGTTGACTACTTAATTTGTTTGTCATAAAAAAATTAATAAATATATATATATGACAATTTTCTTTAAAAAGTTTTTAATGTTTATGTTGTTATTATTATGTTGAGACTACTTGTTTAAGACTACTTGTTTAAGATTATAATCTTTTGTTATTGTTTGTCTTTGTGTGGTAATCTTGGTATGTGTAAATTTGGATTTCTTTAGTTTGATCTTAGTCTCTTTTTAAGTTTTTGGAAGTCAAAATCAGGGTATCAGTGAAGATATCCAACGGTCAAATTAGCTTTGGTTCAAGTAGAAACTCGAAGAAAATTTAAATATACGTTAATAATTGTATAAATTATACTTGTCATTACTTTGGGTATCCTATATTTATATTACTCTTTATGAGCTTATACATGTACTAGGATATGCAAAAATATTTTCTAATAATAGTTTTTGATATTGTTTTAGGTGTAATACTTGGTAATTGTGTTTTGGTTAATTATCTTGAGATAATGTGTTTTGTATATTGGGAGTTTGATGGATATGTTTCGAGGTTGTACACAATTTATATTATCAAGACTATCTCAACGACTCAAAACATCTTCGATTTAATATGAAATATCGGTGTCGAGGACTTCTCGACATTCTGGAGGCTTCTCGGTTCCAATAATACACATGTCCCTTATACTCGAATTTGACTTTATGAACAATCATGAAAGAAAAATGACTTTTCTTTACCAGGATCCTTTTTGTACCATGTGGTGTGTGGTATACTAGCCCCTAGACTCGAGTATTTGAAAGTGTACGAAGAGTTTATAAAGGTTTGTATAGTCCTTGAGAGTCACACTTGTCAGAGATTGTCAAGGGTCATGAGATCGTAGTCGCTAAATGTGAAACGGTCTGGTGGTCAAGGGGTCGCAACTCTAACACCTTCACTTGTCGAGGGTCATGTGTGTTAGGAATGTGAGAGGTTGCGAGGTCGTACCTATTCAAACTAGAGCAATCTAATGGTTGGGGAGTCATGGCATTTTGATTGATGTTTCTTGCCTCTTGGTATCTATAAATAGTGGTCTCCTTGGACCATTACTTCCACTTCTTTTTCTTTGCTCTTGTTCGTATAATCATTGATTTGAGATACCTAAGAGTTTTCTCACCAGGGTAAATCATGTCTTTCTTTCCTCTTCTAGTAGTTTGTCTTTTATGTTTTTTATAGAGTCTGATAACCTTGAAAAACGAGTATTTTTGGGATGATGTAGAGTTAGTTTGTTTATTAGGTGAGAGTTCCCTAAGTTCTAGCAAGACTCCCCAAGTTTATCGAGAGAGGTTTCTGGTGAAGGGGAGACCAGTGATCGGAATGCTCCAATGAATTTGAAGGTTGAGGATATTGAGGAGCATTCCGAGAACGATCCTCCTCCGAGTAGTGAGTATGAGTTGGTGGATTCTAGTGTTCAGGAATATTTTTATAAGTATATGTTATCGTCTTAATTGTAGTCTTTTGCCAATAGTGTAGATATCCCAGAATTTGAGATTCTAGATGGGATAATTGCTCTCAGTCAAGTGAGAAGGTTTTCCATGGACGAGAAGATTCATCTTCTATTTTTTTTCACTTTTATTTGTGTCTAATAATGGAAAATCATCTACGGTTCCACTAAATAAGTTTACAATGGGAATGTTTTGTGTCTTAAACATAACACCCACCCAAACTTCATCCAAATAGTTAGCCATCTTTTCAAGCTTTTCAGGTTTTGTGTTCGATTTTGTGCTTGAAGGCTACACCTCAAGTGTTTATTCACTTTTAGAGTACAAGGCCAAAAGATTGGGTAGGGTGTCTATCTTTAATCATTCAACCGAGGACTTGCCTTCTCGCCTTCTTTACTTCTTCGTATATAACATTTTAAGGGTGTTTTTTTTTTAAATCCTTATCAAGAAACAAAGTCGGTCCTACTTCTATAACAACGATGCTCCTAAGTTTTCACTTTACTAGACTAAGGATCCCGTAAGATATCGTGTATGGTTGGGGTCTTTAATGACTAGTGAGGACTTGGAGATTTTTTTTGTGTTGGATCAATTACCTCGTAAAACTCCTATATGGAAACTCCTCGACACATATTTATCGCAATTGTCGTCCTCATGATATTGACAATATGTTCATTGTTTTCAAGAAATGTTTATGATTTTCACTCGAATTAATTCTTCCGTTAATCCTCAGGGTAGCAAAATATATTCCAGGGAGCTTCGTCTCAATTGGCAAGGTAAAATTTTCTAGAAGGGAAAGGTCTCCCCTGACCCTTTATAGGTTGATCCTCTTGTCGACCTTTGACCTCCCTCTAATACAAAAAGCACCAAAAGGACACGGGTAAGTCTTCGCGGAATTTTTTTGTAAGGACCTTATTTGGTTGGTCTCCATAAAGCGCGTGTTGGGCTAATGAGGCGGTTGCAAGCTCTATCGTGACTTTCAAACTTAGCAGAGGATTCTCATTAGTTTGAACTATTGCGAGAGATAAATGTAATTGTCAGGTAGTCAAGATGAGCTTCATGACACATTCATGGAGTTTTCTTCTCGGACTCTTCTTCTAAAAAAAATGATGGGGTCAGAATTGAAGAAGAAAAAGGATAGCTCGAAGCCAACTCAGTGATGGCTAACAAAAACAAATAGTTGGAGGACCAAGCTACTCAGCTGAAAGCCGACGAGGTTTATTATCCGATTCTAAGATTAAGTTTTCTTGTAGTGAGTTATAATATTGAAAGTAGTTGTGCCTCAAGCACTTGCTTCATGGATGCACCTGCAAATAATTTTTTTTGTCCAATGTTCGACTCCTAAACGATATGAGACTATTGGATGCACCAAAACAAATCCATAAACCGAGAGCTAATGGATCGATGATTCTTCTTTGGAACCTTTGTGATATATTCCATACATCAAACTAAATAGATATCATATTCATGGAATACAATTCACTTTCAAGATGCCTTGGTGGTGAAATGATAGACACGCAAGACTCAAAATCTCGTGCTAAAGAGCGTGGAGGTTCGAATCCTCTTCAAGGCGTAATATTGAGCTCTCTTATTGACCTATTGCCGATACTAAGTAGCAGCAAAAAATTTGTATCCATTTTTCATGATATTATGCATGGGTAAGATATTTTATGGCGAATTCGTTAGATTCCATTGTGTGATAAGTAAGATTCTGGGTAATTGTTCCCATAATCTTCTTTTGTTCGAAGAAATGACTCATCGAAATAATGAGTTACTATTGATATCAAGACATTTGAGATCGCTTGGAACCACATTTTTTCATTCTCATAAACGACATCAATGTTCTAACTCAAGTCTATTAAGATAACATCATCAAGTCTAATATGAAAATTGAAGCAAATTTCCCAACTCACTATTCTTCATTTTATTTCCTAACATATAACCATTTACTATTCACATGTGAGAATTCGGTCTTTCGGAAGTCGAATTCTAACCTATTTTTTTAGTATGAAAATCCTCTTCGAATTTAGTTTCTGGATGATCGAATTTTCGATGCAATTTTAAATTTTTATATATTATTTTTAATTTTCCCTCTATATTTTTAATTTAACATTTCAACCTAAAATTTTTAAAATCATATAAAAAAATTAATTTACCGATAACAAAAAGCATCCACAAAAGTTTAATTTACTTCTATTTTTAAAAGTTTAACAAAATTATATTCAACATTACATAATTTAATATTTTTCCTTTCATAAATTATTTAAAAAAAATTATCTCTATTTTTAATTAAAATTTTCACAACATTTTTTATATATAATTTTTTTTAACATTTATTTTATTGTTCCACTCTCACTCACTATAAAGAAAAAAAAACCAGAATTCCCTCTGAAAATCTCTCCACCATAGAATTTATTATGGGTGAAGTTTTAGATGTGAAAATTGAAAACTAGATGTCTAAAAAAACAGAACTTGAATATTTTTCAAGAACCTAGGGGGGTGGAATTGTTTATCAAAAGATTTTCGCAAAGATTGGATAAGAATGAAGTTTTAACAACAATCACAAAAGAAGAAATCAAGGAAGCGAATCAAACAAGGTAATTGAAACTATTTGCAGAATTTCAATCAGTTGAAACTATGTTTTAACCAGTTGTTTATGACAGCAACAATAACAAAATTAAATCAAGCAGTTTATAAACACACACTCAAAGCCACAAAGAGGTGATCTTGAAACCATAAGAACACTCACCCTCTTGGCCTTCACACAACCTTAGTCAGAACACCCTTTGACTTTTACAGGTTTACACACCTTTTACAAGTTTAGAAAAGAACAATTACAAGAAAGGAACAGATTACACCTGGTAATACAGGAATCACAGAGCTCCTTAGATCAGATCTTGAACCAATGCACAACTACTTAGCAATCTAGCAAAACTTTTGATTTGAATCTCTTCTAAAAAACAGTTTCAATCTCACTATCTTGTGTATTTGAAATACAAAGAGAAATCATATTTATAGCTCTTAAAACTAGCCGTTCTAGACAGTCAATCATGAGACAAAATAGTTTTAATTCAACTGAAAACAAATTTAACAGGTTTTTGAAAAGTTGTTATGAAATGTGACAATCAACCAATTGAAATGTCGTTTTAACCGGTTAAATTGGTTATGACAGTTAGTCAACCAAGTCAAAAATAGTTTTGAAAACCTTCAATCAAGCTAAGTGTAAAACAATCGATTATATTGTGATTTCAATCAGTTGTTTTTCTCTTTGCTTAGAAAAACATTTTTCTCTTTTAAAACAAATTGATTTAGCTTTGTGCATAGGACAAGAATGATTTGTACAAGAATTCTAAACACCTTAAAACTAAGCTTCCTGTAAGAATTAATGGCTTAAACAAGAGGGGGGGGGGGTGAATTGTTCATCAAAAGATTTTCACAAAGATTGAATAAGAATAAAGCTTTATCACAATTCACAGATTAAGCAATCAAGGAAAGCAATCAAACAATGATTAAGAAACTGTTTGCAGAATTTCAATCGGTTGAAACTTCGTTTTAACCGGTTGTTTATAGTAGCAGCAAAAGCAGAATTAAAACAAACAATTTATAAGGAGTGAGAGAGAGAGATATTTGCTTAGCCAATTTTATATTGGTTCACTCAATCCTTGAGTTACATCCAGTTCCCAGAATAACCACTGGGTTCCACTTGTAATCACTCACAAATTACAATTTTCACAACCACAAAGAGGTGATCTTGAAACCACAAGAACCACTCACCCTCTTTGCAAACACACACCTTTATCCAGAACAACCTCTGATTTTACAGGATTTTCCACACTTTACAAATTTATGAAATAACAAATACAAGAATTATGAAAGGAACAAATTACACCTGAGTTTACAGGAATCAGAAAGTTCTTATGATCAGACCTTGAACCAGTGCACAACTATTCAACTATTCTCTTGCCTGGATAGCGATCGTGTAAGTTCCCCTTTGATTCTTCAAGCTACTCTCATAGCATTTTTGTGTCGTCTTCTGATCAGACTTTATGGTAATCACCCCTCCTTTAGGAGAAGGCAACTTCATCTTCATATGGGCTGTCAAGGCTACTGCACCCAACTTGTTCAGGGAAGGTCGCCCCAAAAGCAAGTTGTAAGCAGAAGACGTGTTAACAACGATGTACCTGATAGTGATCGTCCTGGTTGTGCTTTCATCGGAGAAGGTTGTCCTCAACTCAACATACACTCGTACTTCTACCTGATCTCCCGCGAAGCCGGCCAAACACCCGTTGTATGGCCTCAACTGGTTAGGAGATAACTGCAAACTGGTGAACGTTCCCCAAAATATCACATCAGCCGAGCTCCTTTGATCCATTAAGACTTTATGCACCATCCTCCCTACAGTGACGACATATATCACCACCGGATCATCCTCATGAGGAACCACTCCAGGTCAGAACTCGTGAAGCAAAAAGTGGGCTTCAGAGGATGATCAGGCCTCCTCGTATCCAGGGACATCACAACTCGCGTGTATCCTTTACTTCTCATCAAGCTTTCACTTCTATGTAAAAATTTACACAAACAGTAATCAAATCTATCTAAAAAAGAAAGTGCTAAAGCCTTAATTTTTGGCATGAAATAAATAAAATACGTGACACAAAGACAATTAAGAAATTCAATTAACATGATAAAACAAGTTATTATCACACTTATCATGCATCCATTAACATAATTTGTATGTGAGTTTGAGTTGTTTAGACTGAAATCAGAATGAATATAAAAGGGAGATTTGGTTTAGTAAGTGTGTATTGAGATTGATTGGATTAGTATATTAAGGACTACATGGAACTTACTAAAAACCATTCAAAATTGAATCTACTAAAATACATTAGAATGAAATGGGATGGGAAGCTTCATGCACTCTACGTCACATCAACATTTTTAGTTTTATCTTTCATAAACACGGTGACAGAAAGAAATAAAATGAAATGTTGTGGAAATATTCAAACAAATTTACTAGACCGTCTACTAATACGAACAAATAAGAAACCATAACGGAGAAATCTGTAAGAATAACTAGATGGTTAAGAAAAAAAAGTTAGGAAAAAATTAACGTGGCTCAATTGAAGTGTTAACAAACTTCAATCTACATTTATGGTTAGAAATTCACTGTTAATATATATTACAACTATAAGTTTATCTTAATGAACACTCAATTCTCCGTTAGTTGAAACTGTTGACAAAAGGTCCTATTTTTACAAAAATAACCATCATAATTAATTTGTAAATCATGCCTAAACTACTGAAAAAGTCACGTGAGAAATACTTTCACAAATAAACTCGAAACATCACGAAGGTGGTCTCTATTATGAGAGAGAAATGAAATTACAGTCTAAAAGTCTAAAATAAAAAAGGTTGTCTGATACTATCAAAGCCTAAAGATAGACACATTAAATAAGACAGACGAACTAGTAAAAAAAGATGGTCTTGTACCTTCAGACATTCTTGAACTATCAGATGAATTATTTTATCACATAGTCTAGAAAATATTAACAAGATTTTACTAAATTAATGTTTAAAAAATTTAAAAGACTAAGATGGACATTTAAAGAAAAAGTTAATAAATAAAAGTGAGCATAAAAATAAGTTAAAAAACTAAAAAGTAAAGTCTAACCAAAAATATATGTGGCATGTTAGTAACCATGTACATGACCATGGGAAGGGAACTTCGCTGGCAGTTTTATTGTGGAAACGTCGTTTTCACATAACTTTAACTTTAACTTTGCGTTTGCACTTAGAGATCCAATTGCTATTTGACATAATATCTTTAACATTAATTTGGTCTAAATCATATATATTTTGTAATTTTTGTGATGACTATTTTTTCCCTTTTACGTCACAATTTAATTGAATAAAACTTATTAAAAACACTTAATTGAAAAAAATAAAAAATAAATAAGAAGTTATCTATTACTTAAAATTTATAAATGAAACATGTATGCTATATCAGATTTGAAGATGTTCCTCATAAGTCTTATAATAGACAATGATATCTATGAATATAATTATAAAATGATATAAGATTGGACAAAAATCTATTCATATGACTCATAAATACTACAGGAGCATTAATCACACCAAAACCAAAAGACATCATCTCTTGATATTCATAATGTCCATATCTTACCCAAAAATAATTTTATGTACGTCTTCTACTTTTATTCTAATTTGGTGATATACTAACCTTATATCTATTTTAGAAAATATAACATTCATCTCAATTGGTCTATATTTTATGCTTGGGAGAGGATATTTATTCCTAATGGTAAACTTGTTTAACTATCGGTGATCTATACAAAATCTAAAGGCATTATTTTATTAGTGAAGAGAAAGATGAAAGCTCTATTATACAAACAAAGATTTATTTTGAGAACTAGAAATGAAGTCTTGAATCAAAGAAAAAATTGGAGAGGACAACTCAAGAAGAAAAATTAAAGAACATAAACATGTAATAAATATAGAAATGTAATCAATATAGAAGAAAGTCTCCTATATGAAAAACATAGCTTGAGAAGAAGCATATGTTAGAATAACTTGTTTGGATGTTAGAATAAGCTATTATAGGTTACAATAAAAGACCATAAATTTACTTTTTCATATTCACTATCTTCCATTATTTTTTTCTATTCCATTTTTTCATGTTATTTGTGTTCTTTCTAAGCTTTCATGTACATCTCCCGCCTCTTAAACCTGACAAGAATCACAAAAATCAAAAGGATCAACTCGGCTACACCCTATAACTTCAGTCACACCCTTGTGTTTCTCTAAGAAAATAAAGAAACCTCACCCTTCTTCTCCCAACTACAGGTCACAACCTTAAACCTTTTAACCACAAAAAATCACCTATCAAATTCATGAAGCCTTGTTCCAGCACTTCCTTTAAAGGTTTGCAACAAAGCCCCTATGAACAGAAAATATAACTTTTATTTCACTGTTACTTTTCATATGATAATACAATCTCTCTAAATAGTCTTACAATAAACTTTTCAAATTCTACCTTCTCCCTCATCAAACCTAAACTATAATTACATTTGAAATCATAGTATAAACGACATTCAAAACTATAATTAAAGGTAATAATTATTGACCCATTCAAATTTCTAAATAAAACTGATGGCGACTTTGAGTTTAATGGTTTAATGCTTACAAATTCCCCCCTTAAACTCAAACCTTTCATATTCTTCATTCAGATTAATGTTTTGGATTAGAAGCAATTTCAGTTTTCTTCACTGCACCAATCCATGCAGAATTTTGAATTGAATTACTTTTAATTTTCCAAACAAAAACTTCTCCACTTTCACCTTTTGAATTAAAAAGATTTAAGAACATAATTATTATACCATATATCCTTTTTTAGATAATGCCCCAAATCAAAACCACTATTTTCAAGGGAATTTGAAAACTTATAAGGGGCTTCTAATTTGGACAGTAATTCATTCACCTTTTCTTTTTGTGCCAAAAGCAACAAATGGAGTTCTTCTACTTGATTGACTCTTCTTTCTTTTTCTTTCTCCATACCAACATATTTTTCTTCCAATTTTGTAAACCTTCTTTCCAGGTTATAAAATTGTTTCAACACTCCGCAATTGAGATACCAAGACACTCCTTTCATTCAAAAGATTATGCTTTTCATTAGTCAATAAATTGCACAATTCTTCCAAGCTACTTGATTTTTCCCTTAAACCTTCAAGCTCATTTTTTTTCATCACAAAGGGACTTCTTTGGTAATGTACTCTTTAAGTTGAGTTTGAACATCCGGTTCTTCGCCATTTCCACGTTTGCAAGCTCTCGTTCATTTTTGTCCTTCAAGTGTAAAATCTGGTCTTTCATATAAACTGAACAACCTTTCTCCAAAAATTGTTCCATACTGAGAATATTACTCTTTAAGTTGGGTACATAAAAAACATCCTCCATTGTACCTTATTTCCGTCCTTTTGGGAAAAAACATATTTTTCCTCGACCTTTGATTGGAACTTTTGTTGAGTCTCCAAAAGACACATGTCCATCTTCTATCTCTTGTATATCAAGAAATAAGTGTTTGTGCCCACACATATGATTACTAACACCCGTGTCTAGATACCATATCATGTCACTATCTAGAGTGACGTCTTCATTGTCCATCATGAGAATTCCTTCATCTTTTGTCTCATCTTCCTCCACTAAATTTGCATTTTCTTCCACTCTTTTCTTGGCATAACACTCATTTGTATTGTATCCATATTTTTCGCAATTGTAACATTCAACATTTTAACGATGTGACCGACCACCACGATCACGACCTCGTCCACACCAGTTTTGTTGGTTCATTTGTCCCCTCTCTTCATTGTTGTTTCCATGACCACCACCTCCGTGTCCATATCTATTCCTTGGTTATGTTGCAAGTACATCACCTTGTCTTCCTTGATGGCCATCTTTGAGTGTAAGGATTCCTCCAAGCCTTCTTGCTTCTTTTTCTTCTTTCGTTGTTCATGTGCTTCAAGAGAATCCGTGAGATCATCAATGGTCATCTCTTCCAAGTTTCTTGACTCCTCGGTTGCACATACAACATTTTCAAAGTCATCGTTCAATGACCGAAGAACCTTCTCCATGACCCTTACATCCATGAGAGTTTCTCCATTGCGTTTAAGTTGATTGGCTACCGTTTGCACACGAGTGATATAACTAGATACATCTTCTGAATCCTTCATCTTCATGGACTTCAACTCACCTCGTAGAGTTTGAAGACGCATTTGTTTAACTCGGATTGCACCCCTGAACACCTTTTCCAAGATGTCCCATGCTTCCTTTGAAGTGGATGCACCAACAATCTTCTCAAAGATTGCCTCATCAATAGCTCTATACATCATATGTACAAAGATGCCTTATCTTTCGATCGTGTCTCTTTCAACACTTTGTACTGAGCCTTCGAGTAACCAGTGGTATTTTCTGGTTCTTCAAAACCTTTTTGAACCACCTCCCAAAAATCTTGAGATCCTGTAAGATCTTTCATTTAGATGCTCCAATTGAGCCTTCGAGTAACCAATGGTATTTTCTGGTTCTTGAAAACCTTTTTGAACCACCTCCCAAAAATCTTGAGATCCCATAAGGGCTTTCATTTGGATGCTCCAATTGTCATAATTGGTCATCCTTGCTAACTGAGGAAGGGACATATTATTGGTGAACAGAGAATATAACTTTTATTTCACTGCTACTTTTCATATGATAATACAATCTCTCTAAATAGTCTTACAATAAACTTTTCAAATTCTACCTTCTCTCTCATAAAACCTATACTATAAATTATATTTAAAATCATAGTATAAATGACATTCAAAACTAGAAATAAAGGTAATAATTATTGACCCATTCAAATTTCTAAATAAAACTGATGACAACTTTGAGTTTAATGCTTACAACCCCACAAAGAAACGTCCAAAGAATTCAAAGACAACCCATAACTACCACCTTTCATTTCCATAACTTCCTAAAATTCTTAACCTTTGTTCTTCTCTAAACCTCCCGAGGTTTCCTTATCCCTTCAAACTTGGGCAACCCAAAATATTCTATCCAAAAACAACCTAGAAAAGCACAAAGACTCACCTTTTTGGAATTTTAATGTATTGTGAGTTGTGCTACACTTTGAGGCTTGGAGTGAACATTCCTTAGCACATTTGGGAGCCTAAGTGGATTCTCATAAAAAGACATATATAACAAGTTTATGAGTTTTTAGCTTAAAAATCACTTTATCTACTTTGATTAATATTGTGTTTGAGTTATGTCAAAAACTAAAAAAATATATTTTAAATTGGACATCTCATAAATATGTATTGTCAGTGTTGTACAATGTGCAATATATTGCAAACACACGAACATAATTGAAGAGGCGTGTTTGAGATTCATTGGTAACATATTCCGAACTTTACCACAAGAAAGTGTTTGGCCTTTTGGGATGAAGTTGTTGAATCGCAAAGTTGCCTGAGTTCAACGAGGTGGCGATAGCTTAAGGTGGCTTGTGTCCATTATCCCACGTTGAGATTCTATTCAACACTTCAGAGAGGTCTGGTGATAGAATCTGCAGAATTCTGCTCAACATGTTGATTTCTTTCACTACTCCAAGCTGCAATATGTTGAATAAACTTTAAATGTTAGTTTGTGGGTTTTAAAATTAGAAGTTACTAGAATATTATAGAATGAGGGTTTGGATAGGTGAAAGGTCAAAAGTTGTAAGTGGGTTTTTAATTATGTTGTTAGTGGGATTTTAAGGTCATAATGTAGATCTTTCTAGAAAAGTTTCTTAAAGCCTATAAAAAGGATGCTCTCTCATTTGTAAGACGCAACCACAGAAAGAAATACAATAGAGAGAATTACAAAGAAGAGTGTTTCTTTTAGAGAGAATTTAAGTGTGAGTGAGTGTCTGTTTTTTTCAATTTGGTATCAGAGCCAATGGCGAATGTGACGGGTCAAATACCGCTACCACGATTAACGAAGGCGACCAGATATGACAACTGGAGCATTCAAATGAAAGCTCTTCTCGGTTCTCAGGATTCATGGGAGGTGGTCGAAGAAGGTTTTAAAGAACCAAGGCGTTGAAAGAGACGCGATCGAAAGATAAGGCAGCTTTGTACATGTTGTATAGAGCTGTTGATGAGGCAATTTTTGAGAAGATTGCTGGTGCGTCCACTTCAAAGGAAGCATGGGACATATTGGAGAAGGTGTTCAAAGGAGCTGACCGAGTTAAGCAAGTGCGTCTACAAACTCTGCGTGGCGAGTTGGAGAACATGAAGATGATGGAGTCAGAAAGTGTATCTAACTACATCACGCGTGTACAGGCTGTGGTGAATCAACTCAACCGAAACGGTGAAACTCTGACCGATGCACGAGTTGTGGAGAAAATTTTGAGAACATTAACAGACAATTTTGAGAGTATTGTGTGCGCGATAGAAGAGTCAAAGGACCTTGCGACGCTCACAGTCGACGAGGTCGCCGGTTCTCTCGAGGCACACGAGCAACGAAAGAAGAAGAAGAAGGAGGAAACACTCGAACAAGCACTTCAAACCAAGGCGTCAATCAAAGACGAAAAGGTATTCTATCATCAAAATTCTCAATATAGAGGGCGTGGTCGTGGAAGTCGTGGAAACGGTCGTGGTGGAAAAGGCAGCAACCATGAAGGGTACTATAAGGAGAAGGAACAGTCGAGCCAACCAAATTGGCGTGGAAGAGGACGTGGTAGAGGAAGAGGCGGCCGATCGAATTATTCCAACATCGAGTGCTACAAATGTCACAAATATGGTCACTATGCGAAGGATTGTAACTCTGAAAAATGTTACAATTGTGGTAAAGTGGGGCATTTTTCAAAAGATTGTCGTGCTGATATAAAGATAGAAGAAACAACCAACCTAGCCTTGGAAGTCGAAACGAATGAAGGTGTTCTCTTGATGGCTCAAGATGAAGTCAACATTAACAATGACACTTTGTGGTACCTCGACTCAGGAGCAAGCAACCATATGTGCGGTCACGAGTACCTATTCAAAGATATGCAAAAGATTGAAGATGGTCATGTTTCATTTGGAGATGCATCAAAGGTGGAGGTCAAAGGGCGAGGTACGGTTTGCTACTTACAAAAGGATGGCTTAATTGGGTCACTCCAAGATGTTTATTACGTACCAGACCTCAAGACCAATATTTTGAGTATGGGACAACTCACGGAGAAAGGTTACTCGATATTTTTGAAAGATCGGCTACTACACTTGAAGGACAAGAAAGGGCGTTTGGTTGCTCGAATCGAGATGGCAAGAAATCGGATGTACAAGCTGAATTTGAGAAGCATACGAGAAAAATGTTTGCAAGTCAACATAGAAGATAAGGCATCATTGTGGCATCTCCGTTTTGGTCACCTACATCATGCTGGACTAAAAGAGTTAGCGAAGAAGAATATGGTGCACGGGCTACCCAACATGGACTATGAGGGAAACTTTTGTGAAGAATGTGTGCTCAGCAAGCATGTGAGAACCTCGTTTCCAAAGAAGGCTCAATATTGGGCTAAGCAACCTCTCGAATTGATTCATACCGACATATGTGGACCAATTACTCCAGAGTCCTCCAGCGGTAAAAGGTATTTCATTACCTTCATTGATGATTTCTCACGGAAAACTTGGGTTTACTTTCTGAAAGAAAAATCCGAGGCATTTGAGGTGTTCAAAAAGTTCAAGGTGATGGTGGAGAGGACAACTGATAAACAGATCAAAACTGTACGATCTGATAGAGGTGGCGAGTATACTTCAACGACTTTCATGGAGTATTGCGAGGAGCAAGGCATAAGGCGATTTCTAACTGCACCATACACTCCTCAACAAAATGGTGTGGCTGAGAGGAAGAATCGGACCATTCTCGACATGGTTCGATCAATGCTTAAGAGCAAAAAGATGCCAAAGGAATTTTGGGCGGAAGCTGTGCAATGCGCCATCTATGTACAAAATCGATGTCCACATGTGAAGTTAGATGATCAAACACCACAAGAGGCATGGAGTGGACAAAAGCCAACAGTTTCTCATCTCAAAGTGTTTGGTAGTGTGGCTTATGCACACGTACCAGATCAACGAAGAACGAAGCTCGAAGACAAAAGCAAAAGGTATGTTTTTATTGGGTATGATGAGAAGACAAAAGGGTACAAGCTACTTGATCCAATAAGCAAGAAGGTGACGGTGAGTCGTGATGTGCAAATAAATGAAGCAAGCGAGTGGGATTGGAACAATTCTTCAGAGGTTATGATTGAAGTTGGAGAATCATCACCGACAAGTATAAATTCCGAAACAACCGATGATGAAGATGAACCACGACAACCTAAAATTCGAAGTTTGCTTGATTTGTATGATTCGACAAATGAGGTACACCTAGTATGTCTTTTGGCAGATGCTGAAAATATCAGCTTTGAAGAGGCAGTGCGAGACAAGAAGTGGAAAACTGCCATGGATGAGGAGATTAAAGCGATTGACCGCAACAAAACATGGGAGCTAACAGAATTGCCAGAGAGAAGTCAGCCCATTGGTGTGAAGTGGATATTCAAGAAAAAGATGAATGCTCAAGGCGAGATAGAGAGATACAAGGCACGACTCGTTGCGAAGGGATACAAACAAAAGGAGGGAATAGACTACGATGAGGTGTTTGCTCCCGTTGTAAGAACGGAGACAATTCAATTGCTCATTTCCCAAGCGGCTCAATTTAAATGGACGATATTTCAAATGGATGTCAAGTCGGCATTCTTGAATGGTGTGCTTGAAGAAGTCTACATCGAACAACCACCTGGGTACATGAAAATCGGAGAGGAGAAGAAGGTCCTAAAATTGAAGAAGGCACTTTACGGGTTGAAGCAAGCACCGCGGGCATGGAATACTCGTATCGATACATACTTCAAGGAGAACGGGTTCAAGCAATGTCCTTACGAGCATGCTCTTTACGCAAAGAACAATGGAGATTTGGGATTGATGAAGTTTTTCCTTGGCTTGGAGGTTAGACAAAAAGAGACGGGTATTTTTGTATCACAGGAGACATATGCAAAAGAGATTTTGAAGAAGTACAAGATGGAAAATTGCAACCCAATATCAATACCAATGGAACCAGGTGCAAAACTCTCAAAGTTCGATGGAGGAGAACGTGTCGATGCAAGTAGATACCGGAGTTTGGTAGGAAGCCTTCGTTATCTCACATGCACGAGGCCGGATCTTTCATTAAGTGTCGGCATAATAAGTCGATTCATGGAGGAACCTGTTTACTCACATTGGAAGGCGTTGAAGCGAGTCCTACGGTACATCCAAGGTACTGTATCACTTGGATTGTTCTACTCAAAAGCAGAAGATTACAAGTTGGTGGGTTACTCTGACAGTGATTGGTGTGGAGACATAGATGATCGGAAAAGTACATCGGGATATGTATTCTTTATGGGCAACACAACATTTTCTTGGCTTTCAAAGAAGCAACCGATCGTGACGCTATCAACGTGTGAAGCTGAATATGTGGCAACATCTTGGTGTGTATGTCATGCGATATGGCTGAGAAACTTGTTGAGTAAGATGGAGCTAACGCAACTAGATGCAACTGTGAGTCAAGTTGACAACAAATCAGCAATTGAGTTGGCAAAGAACCCAGTGAACCATGAAAGAAGCAAACACATTGACGTTCGTTTTCACTTTATTCGTGATCGTGTGAAGAAAGGAAGTGTGGAATTGGTGCATGTGGCAAGTCAAGATCAAGTTGTTGATATCTTCACAAAACCGCTACCGAAAGTCTTTTTCGACAAATACAAGAAGATGATTGGCATGATGGATAGTAGAAACATTTAAGTTTATGGGGGAGTTTTGTTGAATAAACTTTAAATGTTAGTTTGTGGGTTTTAAAATTAGAAGTTACTAGAATATTATAGAATGAGGGTTTGGATAGGTGAAAGGTCAAAAGTTGTAAGTGGGTTTTTAATTATGTTGTTAGTGGGATTTTAAGGTCATAATGTAGATCTTTCTAGAAAAGTTTCCTAAAGCCTATAAAAAGGATGCTCTCTCATTTGTAAGACGCAACCACAGAAAGAAATACAATAGAGAGAATTACAAAGAAGAGTGTTTCTTTTAGAGAGAATTTAAGTGTGAGTGAGTCTCTGTTTTTTTCACAATATCCTTATTTGTAGTGCATAAAACCAAGTGTTTTCATCACCAGAAATCGATCGACCAAAATTTAGATATTATTTTGGTTTTTCGGAGCAATGTTTCTATTTCTGCGTAAATCAATTTATCACCAAGCTTTGAACTATCATTCTACTTTAACGTGAATATAAGTACCCCTCCACAACAAGATGTACAAGAAAATAAGTATCACCATGTTTTAAATTCTGGTACACTAGGAAAATAAATGTAAAATAAAGTTAAATTATGCTATGAAATTAAAACCAAACTAACAAAACTCGAAAGAAAGAAATCCTAAATCTTATTTCAAGCTTCAACTTCAGCTTTGGAGATCCATAGGTAACATGCATGGCTTGTGTCTGCACGTGTCAAGAAAAAAAGAAAAAAAATATCAGTGTACTTTATTACACTGGAATGAAAATTCCATAACATGCCTCCCTCTCTTATCTCTTCTTAATTTTATTTTATACTATTTTTTTCACACCTTGTGTTTACTAATTGCAGTATAGCTCTAAGTGAAATTGCTAAATATTGTATGTAGTGTATGAATGCAATTTTTGTTACTAAAATTAAGAATATCAATAATTTTAGTGTACGTAGTAGAAACATAAAGTTCCAACATAAAATCTTATTTGAAGGGGAACCAAACATATTATAAAATCAGAAGTTAGTATATACATAAATTGTTAGAATTTGTTTGGTTCTCTTGAGAAGAAAATTACTAGATTGAAAGAAACAATTCAACATAAATTATAATTTTTCTTGTGATTGTTTTCTGAAAAGTGTTTGTGCAGAAACTTAAATAGACCTTTAGTTAAAATGTAAAACAACACAAATTATATCATATCTACCATTATCCAACACTTCAAACAACATTAAAAGTTCATTGAGCATTTTATTTATATTTCAACTATTAAGTAAGTTATTCACCTTGATTCTATTTCTTAGGAATCGGTCATGTCTATTGTAGATGTTGTAATCTCTACTGTCGATGTTGTAATCTCTACTGTAGAATCAGCACAAAACCCCTTTGAAGATAATTCATGATGAATGATTTTTCTTCCAACGTAGAATGCTGGTCTTTCAGGTAAGGAAACTATTTCACTTTTGTTTGTCAACATTGATACAATGTCAGACATGGTTGGTCGATCATCTGCATAATGTTGTACACACAAGAGACCAATATGAATGCATCTTTGCACTTCATTAGGATCAAATGACTCCTTTATTGATGGATCCACTAACTCTGAAGACGCACCATCTTTCCATAACTCCCATGTCTGTGAATATTTTAGTCAAATTAGACAGAGAGAACAATAAGAAAAAATAACTCAATATGACTAATTTTACATACATGTCCTATCATATTTAATGGTCTATCAACACCATAGCAACCAAGGCTTCTTCTTCCACCAACAATTTCAAGTAGCAACACTCCAAAACTATAAACGTCAGACTTTGTAGAGAAAACTCCTTCCATAATATATTCTGGAGACATGTAACCACTACAAGAAAAGCTAATTTGTAACATGGATGAAATAAAATTATAGATTCATAGAAAAGGGAAAGAAAGAGAGTTTATCAAGCTCACTGTGTCCCAACAATTCTATTGGTATTTGAGACTGATTCTTGTGTGAATATTCTTGCCATCCCAAAATCTGATATTTTTGGATTCATATTTTCATCTAAAAGAATGTTGCTAGCTTTCAAGATGATTTTGAGTCTTGAGTACTTATGAAGATAAAGTAATCCTTGGGAAATTCCTTCTATTATTTTGAACCGTTTCTTCCAATCTAATAATTTTCCTCTTGTAGAATCTTCCAAATGTCAAATATATAGTGATGGTTAGTAGTTGAGCCCAAAAAAACAACTTTTGTTGAGTGTCCTCAATCATCTCTGAAAAACCATAGTTAAGAAAACTAGAAGCTTCCCTATACATGTATTCTAATTGATACATAATAATGAAAACAATATTTTATCTTGTATACTACTCACCGAATAGATAGAAATCCAAACTTTTATTTGGCATATACTCATAAATTAGAATCCTCTCTTCTTCATGAATGCAACAACCAAGTAGTTGCACAAGATTCATATGCTGAAGTTCACATATTAGTGTTAGTTCATTCTTAAACTCCACAATTCCTTGCCCAGATGTTTTTGAAAGTCTTTTTACAGCAATCTCTTGGCCTGTTAGAAGAATTCCCTAAAATGACAGTAGAGTAACAAATATTCAGTACACTAATTGACACAAACTTGTTAATGCATAACTTCATCGGTTTCAAGTCACCTTATAAACGGGTCCAAAGCCTCCTTCTCCTAACATATTCTCAGATGAAAATCCACTTGTTGCTGCCATAACTGATGTATAATTAAACAATTTTAGGCCATTTCCCTTTTTTAAATCAACTTCAAAATCTTCCATTGCAGATGACCGACTACAAGTTGCCAAATGTACCATCTTCATCACCATTCTTTGCCTTTTCTTGTCTGTTTGATGAATATAAGAAAGATTAAAGCAGAGATAAATTATCAAAAGATTGTGTTTAGTGATGTACTACCTTGAAACACGAATTTTCGTTTCTTTAAGGCTAGGCAAATAGTGAATAGGCAAATTGCAAGTAGAGCAGTTGCTGCTACTGCACCTATCCATATCCACTTTTTTGTACCTGCATAGAATGTTTTCATAAATAACCATTTTTCAACAACCAAAGCAATGACTGGTTTCTGTTAGGCCTTACACAATCCTGATTGTATGTGACTAAGGTATAAAAATTGTAAATATTGTACACAGTAGTATAAATTAAAGAAATTAATCGAACAATTAAGTAAACTTACCCTTATGATTAGTTAACATGTTCACCAGGAAGTAAAAGTTTTCACCAGTACTATCAAAAGTATAATTTTCCGCGGAAATCCAGTGAAAGAATGTGCATCCAGTTCCATTAGAATAAAATTCTGTGAATGCATTGCAATTACAATTGCTCCAGCAACTGGCCTCACAATCACTGTAACCATAACTTATATTTCCTTCAATGCTTGTATTCAGAAGATAATTGAAGTAACCAGTCTTTTTCTGGAACACATCACCAGGATTCCTACACTTGGGTATATCCTGCCATCTTTGGCACCCTCCATCTGTGTTATATCCATAACACAAATCAGCCCTTGCAACGTATCCTTTACCATCAGATATCTGCCCAGTTTCTGAGAGAATCCACCACAGGTCAGCCTCTTCATTTGTAGTTGTGAAAGAGAAGGAGTTTTCATCCCCATTAGACACAATGGTATACTTCAACCTGCGTTGTGCATCCTCTGGAATGTGCTCAAACCTATTGTTCCTCAGTTTCCCACTTCTCCAACAAACTTTTCCCCGTCTTCTTATGATCAATTCTTGTTCCACAGGTTCCCATTCAAGGCTAAAGGCACCGGGAGTTACAAGTGTTTTGGCCATAAATGAAACCAGTAACCAATGATGGTCTGTTTTGTGGTTAACACCTAACTTCATGGTGGGGATCAAAGTGTCAGTGGGATAATCAAAACTCTGCCACAAGAGAGTGTTTGTCCCATTGGAGTGAAGTTGTTGAAGCACAAAATTGCCTGTGTCCAACAAGGTGGCCTTAATGTTGTTGATAGGTTGAGGTGGATAATACAGGATTATTGGCTTCCTACGTTCAGATTCAATTTTCAGCACACCTGAGCGGTTAAGTGACAGAACTGCAGAATCTCCGTCAACAGGTTGGTTTCTATCACTCATCCAAACTACTTTATTATTATTTGCACTGGATACAACCAAATATTGGTTCTCACCAACATCCTTCCATTGAAAATCTAGACAATATTTGCCCTTTTTTGAACATAATGTTGCTATATCTGTGTAATTCAGTGTATGACCAGGCTTTAAACTGTCATTTGCTGCTTCAACATGAATACAAGTACTCCACCACAAGCACAAGCACATGAAAGAAAGCAGCTTCTGTAGCTTATGCCTGATAGCATGCTCAAACATGGAAATAATAAGCTGCATGATGGTTTACCAAGTGATGAGCTGAGAGTTATTCTTTCTAATGCAGAAAAAGAAATGATAACAACATAAAACTAAGTTCTGAAATTAAAACCAAACACGCATTGAATCTGATAGAAGCATATACTTATAACACGTGAAGGAGGGTCATTCCAAATCTTATTAATTACAAGCTTAAGACCTTAACACTCCAACTTTGGCTTTGGAATTCTAAACCAAAAATGAATGGTCTGACTAGTTAAGAGAGAAGAAAAAAGCAGTATACTTTATTGCAATTATTGAAGTAAAGAAGATAATGATATGATGGACTACTGGTCCCAAATTAAGTAACTAAAGGATTTTATGTTCTTTAATTATTTAAATAATATTTAAAATATAATTTAATGTATATTTTTAATTCTCTAAAAGGTTATATGATGACACTTGTGTTATAAAAGTGTATATTCTTCTTACTGATAAATCATAAATGAAAAATATTAATATTTATGGTTTTTTTTTTATAATTTTAATGGTGTTTCAAAATAATATAGCTTTGACATCCTATGAGAGAACGTTTGTGCCTAATACGTTGTTAATTTCATAAAATTTTGAGAAATGGAAAAGTTGGACAAGAAAATTTTATAAACTTAATGCCTTGATATTTTGGATTTAGCATGCTGTAAAGTTTACTTATATGATTGATTAGTGGTTCATAAGAAAAAATTCCTTTTCTATTTTTGAACCATTTTTAATTGTGTAAAAAGGATGAAAATTGTGGTGGTGATTATTCTATTGGTATTTTTCAAAATTAAGATGTTTTAAGAAATGGTTCAAGTGTTGATTATGTTTGTTGTGTAATGTTATAAAAAATGTAAATAGTATGTTCAAGTTATTTAAATCACCTATTTTGAAGATTATGCAATTTAACTGTATTTTAAAGTATAAAATATATTGATTTTATAAGGTTGAATGAGGTGCTCTATTAGGTTTTGTAATTTTATTATCAATTAGTAAAAATTGTAGTTTATATTGTTAATTATTTGGTAAAGAGAGTGGAAAGATTGAAGTGAAAGAGCTCCTTCTTCCTCCAACAACTCTTCGAGAGTCTTCTTCTATCTTTATGTCGCTAAAAGTCCCCTTTCTCATTATGATTTCGCCTTTTCAACCACTCCAAAAAAGTAAATTATCACTTGGAAGAAAATAACCACTCGTTGGATGAGAAACAACGTTTTAAGTTGTAACTTTATCCTTTTGTTGAGCTTATTTATTTCTCGATGGGTGAAAGACTGGTGTTTCTTGTTGGATGAGAGTGTTGCTTGTTGGGTGAAGGGGTCGTGAAATGACTTCTTTTACTTCTCTTCAAGCTTTCACTTATCTGTACAAATTTACACAAAAGGTAATCACATCTATCTCAAAAACAAAGTACTAAAGCCCTAAACAAAATACATGGCACAAAGACAATTAAGAGATTCAATTAACATGATAAAAGAAGTTATTATCACACTTATCATGCATCCATTAACACACTTTGTATGTGTCTGAGTTGTTCAGACCAAAATCAGAATGAACCAAAATCAGAATGAATATGAAAGAGAGATTTGGTTTTAGTAAGTGTGTATTCAGATAGATTGAATTACTATGTTAATGACTAAATGGAAGTTACTAAAAACCATGCAAAATTGAATCTACTAAAATATATTAGGATGAAATGGGATGGGAAGCTTCATGCACTCTATGACACATCAATATTTTTAGTTTTATCTTTCATAGACACGGTGACAAAAAGGAATAAAATGAAATGTTGTGAAAATAGTTTAAACAAATTTACTAGACCGTCTACTAATACAAACAAATAGGAAAATCGGAATGGAGAAACCTGCGAGAACAACTAGATGGTTAACAAAAAAAAGTAAGGAAAAAAACATAGGAAGTTATTAACGTGACTCAATTGAAGTGTTAACAAACTTCAATCTACACCTACGATTAGAAATTCACTATTAACATATATTATAACTTTAAGTTTATCTTACTAAACTCTTAATTCTCAGTTAGTTGAAACTATTGACATAAGGTCCTATTTATACAAAAATAACTATCATATTTAATTTTCGTAAATCACACCTAAATTAGTGAAAAAGTCACATGCACAATACTTTCACAAATAAACTCGAAACATCACAAAGATGGTCCTCTTATGAGAGACAAATAAAATTACAGTCTGAAATAAGATAGATTATCTCATACTATCAAATCCTAAAGACAGACACATTAAATAAGATAGACGAATTAGTCACGAAAGACGATTTTGTACCACTAGACATTTGTACTATCAGATGAATTATGGTATCACATAAGATTTTACTAAATTAATATTTCAAAAATTTAGAAGACTAAGATGGACATTTAAAGAAAAAGTTAATAAATAAAAGTGAGCATAAAAATAAGTTGAAAAACTAAAAAGTAAAATCTAACGAAAAATATATGTGGCATGTTAGCAACCATGTATATGACCATGGGAAGGGATCTTCGTTGGCAATTTTTTAGTGGAAACGTCGTTTTGAGGGAACTTTAACTTTAACTTTGCTTTTGCACTGAAAGAGATCCAACTGGTATTTAACACGATATCTTTAACATTAACTTCGTCTAAATTATATTTATTTTGTAGTTTTTGTGATAACTATTTTCTCCCTTTTACGTCATACTTTAATTGAATGAAACTTATTTATTTTTAAAATTAAAAACACTTAATTGAAAAAAAATAAAGAATAAATAAGAACTTATATATCAACTTATAATTTATAAATTAAACATGTATGCCATATCAGATTTGAAGATGTTCCTCCTAAGTCTTATAAAAACAATGATATCATCTATAAATATAATTACAAAATATATACGACTGGACAAAAATCTATTCATATAACTCATAAATAATATAGGAGCATTAATCACACCAAAAGACATCATTTGATATTCATAATGTCCATATCTAAATCGAAAATACTTTTATGTACGTCTTCTACTTTTATTTTATTTGGTGATATCCTCACCTTATATCTATTTTAGAAAATATAAACATTGATCTCAATTGGTCTATTAGATATTTTATTCTTGGGAGAGAATATTTATTACTTATGGTAAAGTTGTTTAACTATTAGTGATCTATACATAATCTAAAGGTATTATTTTGTTAGTCAAGAAAAGGATGAAAGCTCTAGGATACAAAGAAAGCTTTATTTTGAGAACTAGAAAATGAAGTCTTGAATCAAAGAAGAAATTGGAGAAGACAAATTAAAGAAAATGTAATAAATATCACTAGTACAAAAAGGTACATTAACGACGGTTAAAAAAGACATGTAAAGACGGTTCCCAAACCGTCGTTATTGCGGGCATCGTTATAAAGTAGTAATTTTTAATGACGGTTAAAAGGGACATGTAAAGACAGTTCCCAAATCGTCGTTATTGCGGGCATCGTTATAAAGTAGTAATTTTTAACAACGGTTCACCAACCGTCATTATAAAGGAGAGATTTTGTTTAACTACGACGCTAAGAAAATGTGCCATAAAACATAATATCTTTATCAACACAAGCTTTCCGTTAAGAGAGGGACTCTTGTGATAAAAAAACTGCTACAAGAGGTAGGCTATAAAAGGGACTTGAGATCCCAGGTAAAGGGACACTATTTCTAAGACTGAAACTACTTACTTACTTCTTGTATCTATAAGTCCTAAACTGACTTGATCGTCGGAGTGCAATCAAAAGGTAGGGCCCCCTCTGTCTCAACGAAGTCGCGTTCCAAGCACCTTAGAGGGAAGAGTTCCCAGAGATAGACAGAGCTAGAGCTTGGGATTGAAGTCGCCTGGCGACTAGGTTAACCGGCGAGAACAGTTTCAATTTCGGGTTCATTAAGTTCTGTTTGGAAGAGATTATGGCAGATATCATAAGAGCGGTACATAGTTTTGAGGAAGAAGGAAGATAGCCAAGGGGGACGAATGCATCTTTTATATCGTTGATCTCTAAAGTTGAAAATCCACAAAGTCTAAATGATTTCAGACCTATCTCTCTGGTTGGGTGTTTATACAAAATTGTGGCAAA
This sequence comes from Phaseolus vulgaris, assembly GCF_000499845.2. Taxonomy (NCBI): domain Eukaryota; kingdom Viridiplantae; phylum Streptophyta; class Magnoliopsida; order Fabales; family Fabaceae; genus Phaseolus; species Phaseolus vulgaris. The sequence continues at coordinate 42,942,653 of NC_023749.2, forward strand.
GATCTTGTCTCTGCGGCTGAAGAAAGTTTTATACAAGGTAAGACACACTATGCAGTCGGCGTTTTTGGAAGGTAGGAGGATTATGGATAGTCTCTTAGTAGCAAATGAAGTTCTGGAAGAAGTCAAAAGGAGAAAGAACAGTTGTATTTTCTTCAAGGTAGATTACGAGAAGGCATACGACTCAGTTGACTGGGGCTTTTTGTACTATATGCTGGAGAGGTTAGGCTTCTGTGGGAAGTGGATCAGATGGATAAGTGCTTGTCTTGAGTCCTCATCGGTGTCCGTGTTAGTGAATGAGAACCCTTTTTAGGAATTTAAGCCTAGGAAGGGGTTGAGACAAGGAGATCCTTTGGACCGTTCCTTTTTCTTATAGTGGCAGAAGGTTTAGCAGGGGTAGTAAGGAAGGTGGTCGAGAAGGATTTATTAGAAAGTGTGGTGATCGGAGGCAGATTCATAAAAGTTAATATGCTTCAGTATGCGGACGATACGTTTTTTTTTTTTTGCAAAGCGAGAGCTCAAAGCGTGTTTGTTATCAAGGCTATTCTAAAATGCTTTGAATTAATGTCAGGGTTAAAGGTCAACTGCTAGAAGAGTAGTGTTGGAGGGGTAGGATGCAACCACCTTTTGCTACAACACTTTGTGGCAGTTTTGAATTGTGTTACGATGAACAGTCTGTTTAAATATCTGGGTATTTAAACGTGGTATAAACCTAACGACAGTATATGTGGTATAAACCTAACGACTTGATAAAGAGTAGAATTGACCAGTTTTTAGTGTCAAGGAAATGGTTGGATAGATGGTCGGAGAGAAAATACCATGTGTTAGACAAATTGGTGACGGATCACTATGCGTTGGTGTTGAATATGGCTACTATGGATTGGAGCCCGAAACCGTTTAGGAGTTTAGACGTTTGGCATAAAGACAGTTGATTCAGGGAGTTTGTTAGCAACAAATGAATTGCTTATGAGGTCCAAGGAAGTGGGATATTTGTTTTCAAAGAGAAGCTTAAGAAGTTGAAGTCTGATTTAAAAGTCTGGAATAAAGAGGTATTTGGCAACGTTTTTCAGTAGGGGGGAGATTCATAAGAGAATACAAGAGCTCGATGCAAAGGATGATGAGAGCGAGTTGGATGAGGTGGGAAGCGAAGAGAGAAAGTGGTTGTTGTCATAATAGAGACAAAATAATATTAGTCAGGAGGCTCTCTTTCAACAGATGGCCCGCATCAGATGGTTGAAGCAGGGGGAAGGAATTCAAAGTACTTTCATTCTGTGGTCAAATGGAAAAGAGTAAGGAATGGTATCAACGGGTTGAGAGACAAGGGTCAGTGGTACGACGAGCAGGGTGTGGTGAAGAAAAAGGTCAGAGAGTATTTTAAAGAAGGGTTTAATGAAGAAGCATGTCAAAGTGTCAGGCTAGATAATGCAGGGTTCAACAAGATAACAGAATGAGACAATGTTTTGTTGGTAGGAAGAACTTCTGAAGAGGAAGTAAAGTAGGCAGTGTGGAGTTGTGGTAGTGATAAAAGTCCGAGTCCTTATGGTTTCAATTTCGGTTTCATTAAGTTCTATTGGGAAGAGATTAAGGCAGATATCATAAGAGCGGTACATAGTTTTGAGGAAGAAGGAAGATGGCCAAGGGGGACAAATGCCTCTATTATATCCTTGATCCCTAAAGATGAAAATCCACAAAGTCTGAATGATTTCAGACTTATCTCTCTGGTTGGGTGTTTATACAAAATTGTGGCAAATATCTTGTCTCTGCGGCTGAAGAAAGTTTTATACAAGGTAATGTTGAAAATGGTTGTTGCCCCTTCAAGACATGTGTTTGATGAAGACTTTTATGTACAATTCATGTATATTTCCTTTTTCTTTAAGAATGTCTTAGGTAGTGTTTAGAGGTTGCTTAAGAGTAGGCTTTTTGCTGAGTAACTCACCTCCTAACCCCTGGCCATGTGATAAGAGCAAGCACAAAATTTCTCAAACTGTTTTTCACATGTTTTACAAAAAACACGTTTACTACATAAAAATAAATCTGTTCTTTTCTAAATAAACAGATTATTTTTTAAACTGATGTTTTGACTAAGTCTTCTACCTTTCAAAACGATTGTGTTTTAATAGTTAAGCTTTTTCTGTTATCGTTTTGAAAAATAAATTTGTTCATCTGTAAATGAATGGATTCTTTTTAGTCTCGTGCAATGCTTATCTTAAACAGTTTTTAGTTTTGTCCCTACACCAGAATGGTTGACTAAGTCTCCTCACATAACAGATTCTCTAACTGCTTTTGAGAATAAATCTGTTCATTTTATTTTCAATTTGTTCCTTTTATAATAGCTTTAACTATTTTTCAAAAATCTGTTATAAGTTGGTTTTCTATAAAAAGAAAACTTGTTTCTGAGTTTAAATATCAATCATACAATTGAGAAAACAAGTTTTGCATCAGAGATTTAAGGGTTTACAAAGAATTAGCATTTGTTCTTGAAAGATTTCCAAAATCAAAAGTGTGTTTGTTCTTGTTTGGTTCCAAAGCTTGGTGAGAGGTGTTGCTACTGTTTAAGCGACCTGTTCTACTGGTCTAAGGCAGATTTCTGCATCCTCTATCAGGTGTATTCGTTTCACATTTCATTTCTTGTAAAAGTGTGGTTGTAAACTCTTCTTGATAGGGTTTCTTGAAGAGTGTGTGTGTTGGAATAGTGTTTTTCAGCAACTTTACCAAATTTCTTGTAGGGTTCAAGAACAGTGGTGTTTGTGTTTGTTCGAATTGTGATTTAGTGAATTTCACCTTGGATTAGGTGAAGACTGGATGTAGCTCATTAGAGTGAACCAGTATAATTGCCTTGTGTTCATTCTCCCTTAATCTCTGCACTTGAATTACTACATATCTGTTAAACTGTCAAGAAATAAATTTGTTCAATTAATAATAAATCTGTTCTTTCTGAGCTTGTTTCATACTGTTCTTTGTTTGATTCTTAAAAGAACATATATAATCTGTTAAAAACCACTGGAACAGATTGGTTGTGATAGGTTACTCAATTAATTGTCAAGCTATCAATTGAACCTTAATCACTTGCTTAAAATTGAAGGTTGTTGTTTTGTGATTCATTGGTTTTCTTTCTAATATCAGGGTGTGTGTGACTTGCAAATTAATCTGCATAATCTCGAGATTAACTTGGCTGATATAAACGTTTTCAAACATAAACAATGCCAAAATAAATCTGTTCATTTTCAAATAAACCGATTTATTTTCTGTATACTGTGATAAATACTGATTCTGCGATAAGTTTTTAAAAGGTCAATTCACCCCGCCCTCTTGAACTTTGACATTATTAAACCCAACAATTGGTATCAAGAGCTAGGACTTGTATTTTAATCAAGTTTGTTTGTAATAATGTCTGAGTTTAAAGTGCTTTTTACTGAGGGATCTGCTATTAATAGACCACCTATGTTCAATGTAATGAATTATGCATTTTGGAAAGTTAGAACGCGAATTTTCATGGAATCTATTGATGCATTAATTTGGGAAGCTGTGGTCCATGGACCCTATGTGCCAATGCAGGTTGTCAAGGATGAAGAAGTGGTAAAGCCAAGATCTGAATGGAATGAGACCGAAAGGAGGAAGGCTCAATATGATCTTGTGGCCAAGAACATCATAACCTCTGCATTAACAATGGATGAGTTCTTCAGGATATCCCAATGTAATTCAACTAAGGAGATGTGGGAAGTCTTAGAAGTCACTCATGAGGGTACTGAAGATGTAAAGAGGTCAAGAAAACATTCTCTCATCCAAGAATATGAATTGTTTAGAATGCAACCCGAGGAGAGCATTGCTGATGTGCAGAAAAGGTTCACTCATATTGTGAATCACCTTACTGGTTTAGGAAAGGAATTTGACAGAGAGGAACTCAACATAAAGGTATTGAAGTGCCTCGACAGAAGATGGCAACCAAAGGTGACTGCCATATCAGAAAGCCGTGATCTGTCAAAGATGGGAACCGCTACACTCATTGGAAAGCTAATGGAGCATGAGATGGAGCTCAAGAGACTCAAAGAGCAGGAAACAGTGGAAAGAAAATCCAAAGGACTTGCACTGAAAGCAAGCGAACAGAATGAGATCAAGGAAGAAAAAGAAGATGCTGAAAATGATGATACAATCAGTCTTCTTACAAAGAGATTCAGCAAATTCTTGAAGAAGAAAAGAAGAAATAGGAACCAGACGAAAAGAAGGTATCTTAAACCTAATGACTCAAATTTCTCTAACTATACTTGCTTTGGATGTGGCAAAACAGGGCAAATCAAAATGGATTGTCCAAACAATCAATCAAAGGATAAATCTGCCAGCAAGAAGGTTGAAAGGAGCAAGGGGAGAAGAGTTTACATTTCATGGGAAGAGAATGAAGTATCTCCAACCAGCAACTCTTCAACTAAGAGTGGGGAAAACAATATGTGCTTCATGATGAAGGATGAGGAGTCAATCTCTAATTCAGTAAGTGAATTCTCTATGGATTATGATAACTATGATCAATTGCTTGCTACTTTCAACAAAACACATGATGAAGCAAACAGGCTAGATGTAATATGTAGTAAGTTGCAAAAGGTAAATAATGTGCTTGCACCTAAAGTAAAAACACTTGAGGAAGAACTGCATAAGGCCAAAACAGATTTGGTAAGCCTTGAACTAACATGCTTGCATGCCTCTATTAAAACCTGTGAAAACTGCAAAAGATTGGAAAAACAAATGGAGTATTTGCTAAAAACCCTTTCCAATTTCACCAAGGGAAGAGAAAACCTTGAGTCTCTCCTTGGCTCACAGAATGCTGTTTTTAATAAAAATGGTCTTGGTTATATCCCTGGAAATGTAACCAATGTCAAAATGCTTTCAAGTTTTTTTGTTCCAGCAAAATCAGGTTTTTCAGCTTTTAACAGTGGCAAAAAGGCATCTCATGTAACCTGTTTTTACTGCATGAAATCTGGTCATACCTCTAGGTCATGCATTGCTAGAAAGCATCTTGTTCCTAAGAATTTAGCAAAATGGCTATCAAAGAGAAGGTTTTAATCTGTGTTGGACCCTATACTGAAACGGGTACCATTTGTATCATTTTTATTCTGTTTTGCAGATGAGCAACAAGAAAAATCAGTTGTACTTGGACAGTGGCTGTTCCAAGCATATGACTGGAGATCTTACAAAATTCACTAGCTTGAAGCTCAAAGCAGAGGGACATGTAACCTATGATGATAATAACCGAGGAAGGATTTTGGGCAGAGGCACTGTTGGAACAGGGAATTCAACCACTATTGAGAATGTGCTTTATGTAGAAGGACTCAAGCATAGCCTTCTCAGCATAAGTCAACTTTGTGACAAAGGATACAAGGTGAACTTAAAGTCAAAAGGCAGCACAATCTCAAGTGATTCCTCTAGTAAGGTGTTGGTTACTGGTAAGAGAGTGAATAACATATATCTTTTGAATATCATGGAAACTAACTCTTCAAATGAGTGTTTGCTGTCTAGAAGTGATGAGTCTTGGCTGTGGCACAGGAGGTTAGCTCACATACACACTAATCACTTAAATAAACTGAAATCTAAAGATCTAGTTTCTGGTTTACCTAACATTAAATTTCAGGATAACAGGCTCTGTGATGCTTGTGTGAAAGGTAAACAAATCAGATCCTCTTTCAATTCAAAAGATATTGTTTCTACAAAAAAATCCATTGGATGTATTACATATGGACTTATTTGGACCATCTAGAGTTGCTAGCTTGGCTGGAAATTTGTATGCTTTAGTTGTTGTGGATGACTACTCTAGATTTACATGGACTTTGTTTCTTGCACATAAAAATGATGCTTACATTGCTTTTAAGAAATTAGCAAAGGTTCTGCAAAATGAAAATGGTTGTTGCATAAAATCAATTCGAAGTGATCATGGGGGAGAGTTTCATAATGCTAGATTTGAAAGGTTCTGTGAGAAACATGGGATATCACACACCTTTTCAGCCCCTAGGACTCCCCAACAAAACGGTGTAGTTGAAAGGAAAAACAGATCATTAGAAGAACTAGCTAGAACCATGTTAAATGAATCTAAGCTTCCTAAGTATTTTTGGGCAGATGCAATCTATACTGCAGCTTATGTGTTAAACAGAACCTTAATTAGACCCATCCTTAAGAAAACTCCATATGAATTGTATAAGGGCAGAAAACCTAATGTGAGTCACCTTAGAGTTTTTGGGTGTAAATGCTTTGTATTGAATAATGGCAAAGAAAATCTGGGTAAGTTTGATGCCAAATCTGATGAAGGTGTGCACATTGGTTATGCTTTGAATGGTCATGCATATAGAGTCTTCAATCAAAAGGTTGCTCATAGTAGAAGAATCAATGCATGTTGTACTTGATGAAGCTGATCATAGCATATCTAAAACTACTGCTGATGACCTTGACAATAATGAATTTAAATCAAAATGAATCGATTCATATTGATACTGTTGATGCACATGCTATGCAAGAATCTACTGTGACTGCAGGTTTGCCAAAAGAGTGGAAAACCCCGAGAGACCTAACCCTTGACAATGTTATTGGGAACATTGAGAAATGAGTGTCAACTAGAAAATCCTTGAATAACTTCTGTGAAACAATGGCCTTTGTATCTCAAGTGGAACCCACAAATTAGGCCCTCAAGGACAACAACTGGATTTTAGCCATGCAAGAGGAACTGAATCAATTTGCTCTTAATGAGGTCTAGACTCTTGTTCCTAGAATACCTGAGATGAATATAATTGGAACAAAATGGGTATTTAGAAACAAAATGGATGAGCATGGGGTGATTACCAGAAATAAGGCTAGGCTAGTGGCTAAAGGGTATAATCAAGAAGAAGGAATAGACTATGATGAGACATATGCACCAGTGGCTCGGCTAGAAGCTGTCAGATTGCTACTTGCCTTCTCCTGCATCAAAGGGTTCAAGCTATTTCAAATGGATGTGAAGAGTGCCTTCTTGAATGGTTATATAAATGAAGAAGTATTTGTTTCACAACCACCAAGTTTTGAAGACCATCAGCATCCAGAATATGTGTTCAAACTCAAAAAAGCTCTCTATGGGCTCAAACAAGCTCCTAGGCAATGGTATGAGAGGCTAAGTGATTTCCTCACCTCACAAGGTTATGACAGAGGCAAATCAGATAAGACCTTATTCATTAAGAAGAAGGGAGATGACACAATTCTAGTACAAGTATATGTGGATGATATCATTTTTGGATCAAACAATGCATAATTGTGTGAAACCTTTGTGGAAATCATGAAGAGTGAGTTTGAAATGTCAATGATGGGTGAGTTGAACTATTTTCTAGGCTTGCAGGTCAAACAACTCAAGGATGGCATTTTCTTGAATCAAGCTAAGAATTGCAAAGATCTGCTGAGGAAATTTGAAATGGACAAGTGCAAACCAATCAGCACACCCTTCTCAACTAGCTGTCACTTGGATCATGATGAAGCTGGAATTTCTGTTGATGAAACCAAATACAGAGGACTCATAGGATCTCTATTGTATCTCACTGCCAGCAGGCCTGATATAATGTTTGCAGTGTGCATGTGTGCTCGGTTTCAATCTGCTCCTAAAGAATCACACTACAATGCTGCCAAAAGGATTTTGAAGTATTTGCAAGGAACTAAAGAAGTTGGCTTGTGGTATCCAGGTAACATTTCATTAAGCTTAACTGGATATTCTGATTCAGACTTTGCAGGTTGGCTGCTGTTAGGTTGCTCTTTGAGTTTCTTCTTTCTGCGTGATGAGGATGCCATGCTTGATCTGTTGTTACCTGCACCTATTCACAAAAGAAAAATCCAGCTAGAAGGAGGATTAGTAACAGTTCACATGATCATTTGAAGATAGAAATTAAAAACATTAATTTGTTTGAACCTGGACAGCTCGTCGTAGAAATGAGAAGGTGTGAAAAACAATTGATTAGTGCCAGATTTATATAGAGCTTAAATCAGATTTCAAAAATCACAAGTTTTAAAAGAAATCAATTCAAACAGATTTTCTACAGATTTTATTCTTGTGTGATACAGCAGGTGTAGGTGTTGATTGACGCAAGAATATATTGGAACCAGATTTCTGTTTAGCAAATCAAATCTGTTGCACCTACAAGATATCCTATCAGTTAGTATATCCACATATCACTGTCATAGACCTGCTGGTTAATAACCGTAAAAGCAGTCAAAGATCAGGGAGAGAGAGAAAACTAAATATTTCTCTTTCCTAGTCACAACTGTGATTCTGAAACAGAGAGAGAACAGGTTAAAATATAAAATAACATATTGAAATTTTTACTGCAGAGGACAATTTAAGCTAATGATACCCAATTCATTTAGAAGAAAATAAAACCTATCTTTAACAAGAGGTTTAGTAAAAAGATCAGCCAATTGAAATTCAGTGCCAATGAATTTGATATCACAAGTTCCATTAGCAATATGTTCTCTTAGAAAGTGATGTCTAATTTCAATATGTTTAGTTCTTGAATGCATGACTGGATTCTTAGACAGATTTATAGCACTAATGTTATCACAGTTTATAGGTATCTTGTTTAATAGAATCCCAAAGTCACTTAGCTGCTGCCTTAGCCATAAGGTTTGAGCACAACAACTTCCAGCAGCTATGTATTCTGCCTCTGCTGTAGAAAGAGCAACACAAGCCTGTTTCTTGCAATGCCAAGAGATTATACTTGATCCAAGCATATGACAAGTCCCACTTGTGCTTTTCCTATCTACCTTACAACCTGCAAAGTCAGAATCTGAGAAACCAGTTAAGTTCAAAGATACATTGTTAGGATACCATAATCCAACATCCTTAGAACCTTGCAAGTATTTCATAATTCTCTTTGATGCATTGTAGTGTGATTCCTTTGGATCAGATTGATATCTAGGACATAAGCACACAACAAACATAATGTCAGGCCTGCTAGCAGTTAAGTATAATAAAGAACCGATTAAACCCCTGTACTTAGATTGATCCACTGATTTTCTTGCACAATCTTGTTCCAGCTGGGAGCTTGTTGAAATAGGAGTGTTGATTGCTTTGCATTGATCCATATCAAACCTCTTAAGCAGCTCCTTGCAGTACTTTTCTTGACTTATGAAAATTCCATCCTTGAGTTGTTTCACTTGTAGTCCAAGGAAGAAATTCATTTCCCCTAACATTGACATCTCAAACTCACTCTTCATGGTTTTCACAAAGTCTTCACACATCTCTTCATTTGTGGATCCAAAGATAATATCATCCACATAGACTTGCACAAGTATAATGTCTTCTCTTTTCTTCTTTATGAACATAGTTTTATCAGAATTGCCACGGTTATATCCTTGAGAGAGCAGAAACTCACTTAGCCTCTCATACCATTGCCTAGGTGCCTACTTCAATCCATATAAAGCCTTCTTGAGCATGTACACATGCTCTGGATTTTTATGATCTTCGAACCCTAGAGGCTGAGATACAAACACCTCTTCATTAATGTAACCATTTAAGAATGCACTCTTGACATCCATTTGAAACAGCTTGAAACCTTGTATGCTGGAAAATGCCAAGAGTAACCTGACAGCTTCAAGACGTGCTACTGGTGCATAGGTTTCACCAAAATCTATTCCCTCTTCTTGGTTATAGCCTTTAGCAACCAACCTTGCTTTATTTCTAGTGATAGCCCCATGTTCATCCATCTTGTTCATGTACACCCATTTGGTTCCTATGATATTCATCTCATGTCTTCTTGGAACCAAGGTCCACACTTCATTGTATTCAAACTGGTTCAGTTCTTGTTGTTATCCACTTGCTGTCTTGTAGTGCTTCTTCCAGACTTTTAGGCTCAATTTGTGAAACAAAGGCCACTGTTCTACATAAATTATTAAGTGAATTCCTTGTTGAGACTCCTTTCTCAATTTTACCAATTCATTGTCAAGTGTGAGATCCCTTGGAGTTTTCCATTCTTTAGGCAGTCCTGCATTCACAGTAGATTCTTTGACAGTATTTGGATTAGTTGCATCAAGCTCACTAGATTGATTCTTTTGCAGAATGGTTCTTAAATCATCCATACCAGGTTCATCCAGAACAGATTTAGGCATAGAACAATCTGTTTCATCAAATACAACATGTATAGATTCTTCTACTGCAAGCAATCTTTTATTATAGACTCTATAAGCATGTCCATTTATAGCATAACCAATATGTATTCCTTCATCTGATTTAGAATCAAATTTCCCCAGATTGTCTTTACCATTATTTAGAACAAAGCATTTGCAGCCAAAAACCCTAAGATGACTAATGCTAGGCTTCCTACCTTTATACAATTCATAGGGAGTTTTCTTAAGAATTGGTCTAATCAAGGTTCCGTTAAGCACATAAGAAGCAGTGTATACTGCATCAGCCCAAAAATATTTAGGTAAACCAGATTCATTTAACATGGTTTTAGCTAACTCCTCTAATGACCTATTCTTCCTTTCAACTACACCATTTTGTTGAGGTGTCCTAGGAGCAGAATAGCTATGTGTGATCCCATGTTTTTCACAATACCTATCAAATTTTGCATTTTGAAACTCTCTCCCATGATCACTATGAATCTGTTTTATTCTATTTTCATTTTCATTATGCAGAACCTTAGCTAGTTTCTTAAAGGCTTTATATGCATCATTTTTAGAAGCAAGAAACAGAGTCCATGTATATCTTGAGAAGTCATCAACAATCACCAAAGCATAGTAATTTCCAGCTAACCTAGCAGTCCTAAATGGTCCAAACAAGTCCATATGTAAAACATCCAAAGCTTTATTTGTAGAAACCACATCTTTAGATTTAAATGAGGTGTTTATCTGTTTACCTTTTACACAAGCATCACACAATCTGTTATTTTGAAACATTATATTTGGTAAACCAGAAATAAGTTCCTTAGACTTCAGCTTATTCAAATGATTTGTATGGATATGAGCTAGCCTCCTATGCCACAACCAGGACTCATCACTTTTAGACAACAAACACTCATTTTCAGAACAACTATTCATAATATCTAAGAGATAGATGTTGTTTACCCTTTTTCCTGTGAAAAGCACCTTACCAGAAATTTCATTTGAGATTGTACATGTGTTGGTTTCAAAATTGACCTTGTAGCCCTTGTCACACAGTTGGCTAATGCTTAGGAGACTATGCTTTAGTCCCTCCACGTATAGGACATTCTCAATTGTGGTTGACTCTGCAGTACCAACATTTCCTCTTCCAAGAATTCTTCCTCTATTATTATCTCCATATGTGACGTGTCCTTCAGCTTTAAGTTTCAGATTTGTGAATTGAGTAACATCACCAGTCATGTGCTTTGAGCACCCGCTATCCAAGTACCACTGATTTTTCTTGCTGTTTTTCTGTAAGACAAAACAGATTTAACACATATGGTACCCCTTTCTAGTTTAGGGTCCAACATGATTAATACCCTTCCTTAGGAAGCCATTTGGCTAACCCTTTGGGAACAAGGTACCTTCTAACTTTACATGTTCTAGAGATATGTCAATTTTTCATACAGTAAAAGCAAGATGCAGTATGCATAGTATTTGAACTGCTAAAAGAAGAAAAACCTATTTTGGAAGGAACAAAAAAACTGGACAACTTTTTCACATTGTTTTTCATTCCAGAATTATATCTTAGACCATTTTTATTAAAAATAGCATTCTGTGAACCTAATAAAGTTTCAAGATTTTCTCTTCCTTTGGTGAAATTTGAGAGTGTTTTTAACAAATATTCAATCTGTTTTTCCAGCTTCTTACAATTATCACAGGTTTTTATTGATGCATGCAAACATGTTAATTCAAGGCTAACCAATTCGGTTTTAGCTTTGTGCAGTTCTTCCTCAAGAGCTTTGACCTTAGGTTCAAGTACCCTGTTTACTCTATTCAATTTGTTGCAAATGACAGCTAATCTGTTTGCTTCATCATGTGTTTCCTTAAAGGCAATTAACAGCTGATCATAATTTTCAGAATTAGTTGAATAGTCACTTACTGAATCAGATGCTGATCCTTCATCATTCACCATGAAGCACAAATTTGCTTCTTCACTTCCAGTTGAAGAGTCACTTGTTGAGGATACATCATTCTCTTCCCAAGAGATATAAGCTCTCTTTCCTTTGCCTCTTTCACTCTTCTTGCTTGCTGATTTTTCTTTGTTTTAATTGTTTGGGCAATCAACCTTTATATGACCTGGTTTGCCACAACCAAAACAAGTATAACTAGAAGAATTTGAGTAATTGGATTTAGAATACCTCTTTCTTTGTTGAGTTCTATCTCGGTTCTTTCTTTTCAGAAACCTGCTGAATTTTCTGGTGAGCAGACTCAAGGTCTCATCATGTTCAGAATTCTTTTCTTCCTCACTTGTATCATGTTCCATGGTAGTCTTTAAGGCAATTCCTTTGGCTCTTTTCTCCACTGTTTCTTGTTCTTTCAATCTTTTGAGTTCTAACTCATGTTCAATCAATTTTCCAAAGAGTGCTGCAGTAGACATCTTGGATAAATCTCTGGATTCAGAGATTGTTGTTACCTTAGGCTGCCAGCTCCTATCAAGGCATTTCAGCACCTTTATGTTGAACTCTTCCTTGTCAAAGACCTTACCAAGACCAGTGAGATGATTCACAATATGTGTAAACTGTTTTTGCACATCTGCAATGCTTTCTTCTGATTGCATCCTAAACAACTCATATTCTTGAATGAGTGAATGCTTCCTCGAACGTTTCACATCATCTGTGCCCTCATGGGTTACCTCCAGTACTTCCCACATCTCTTTAGTTGAGCTGCATTGGGACACTCTAAAGAATTCATCCATATTCAGTGCAAAGGTGATGATGTTCTTGGCTAAGGAGTCATATTGAGCCTTCTTCCTTTCAGTTTCACTCTATTCAGACCAAGGCTTCTACACATTTTCTTCTTTGACAACCTGTATAGGTATAAAAGGTCCACTGACCACTGCATCCCAAATACCCATATCAATAGACTCCATAAAAATTTTCATCCTAATTTTCCAGAAAGCATAGTTAACACCACCAAACATAGGAGGTCTATTAATAGACACACCTTCAGCAAAAGGCATTTTAAACTCAGACATCATGCATACACTTGAGCAAAATACAAGCCCTAGCTCTGATACCAATTGTTGGGTCTATTAATGTATAAGTTCAAGAGGGGAGGGGTGAATTGAACATATAAAATTTTCGCAACCACAAACTGTTTTCAGTATATCAGGGGTAAAAGAACAGATTGATTTTAGAATGAACAGATTGATTTTTACAAAACAGTCTAACACAAACAGAACTGCACCAGATTGAGATTAAGATCAGATAGTGAAAAATAGCTAAATCAGATTGGTTCACTTTTAACAGAATTGAAAAACACACACTATGCCAAAAGAACAATCCAATTTATTCAACACAAAGCTTTATAGACAATGAATCTTTTACATGATATTTATGAAGAACCCTGTTGGTTCTTAATTCAATTACAAACTTATATTCAGAAGCTTTGTTTATGATTAGAGAATTTTTCCAGATTAAGAAGAACAGGTTTTATTAAATCCAGAATTAACAGATTTGATTTCAAATGAACAGATTTCGTTCTTGACAGAATTAAGCAAAAAACAGAAACAAGTGCAGGGATGAGAAGAGAAACACAAGAGAGTTTTTATACTGGTTCACTCATCAAGAGCTACGTCCAGTTCACTTTACTGCAAGGTGGAATCCACTAAAACAGATACAAACAATTACAGCATACACAGCAGCTCTTGAACCCTTCAAGAACTTCAACAAACACTGTTGAAAAAACACTATTCCAGCATACCTTGCACTCCAAGAAACCCTATCTATAGGGACTAACACTTATACCTATTACAAGAATGAATAAGGGAAAGATTACACCTGAAATTGTGTTGCAAGAACATAAACCAGTTGTTCTATTTGCTCCAAGACAGTATCAACACCTTCAACCAGCACAAGGTTCTTCAAGAACAAGCTCACATGTATTTCTCTTCTGAAAAACCTTTGCAAAAACCTTTTCAATTCTCTTTTTCACAGACGAAAAGTTGTTTCTCTGTCAAAACTGTGATTGTTCAGCATCCCTTCACGTGAGAAGGGCATTTTATTTTATAGAGAACATTTTCTAACCACTTTTCAAAAAACAGTTTCAGAGCAGTTATAAGAACAACAGATTGATTTTAAAAACAACAGGTTAAATGTTAACAAAACTGCCAGCTCAACTTAACTGAAATAACAGACTGAGCTTTACCTTTGGTGCCCTAACAGAATTTCAAAAAGCCTTTTAACAGAGCAGAAATAAACCTATTGTTTCTCCAGAAAACAAATTTATTTTTGTACTGAATCAAACCTTTTAAGAAAACTTTAAAAAGCTTTTCCAAAACCATTTAACCACATCATGAACTTGATCTTACTACCTTGATTTGGCATCTAGGATGGGTCATGCAGCAAAAGGCAACCTTGAATACACACAAGCCTAAAATACAGAATCATCTAAGACACATAGCAACCTTCAAAGAAAACTTGCTAAAGACTACATCAAACACACCAATGCAAGGTTGAGATAAGCTTCATCCATCTCCAACAGTAAAAGGTTTAGCAAAGGTAGTAAGGAAGGTGGTCGAGAAGGATTTATTAGAAAGTGTGGTGATCGGAGGCAGATTCATAAAGGTTAATATGCTTCAGTATGCGGATGATACGTTGTTGTTTTTTTGTTGCAAAGCGAGAGCTCAAATCGTGTTTGTTATCAAGGTTATTCTCAAATGCTTTGAATTAGCGTCAGGGTTAAAGGTCAACTTCTAGAAGAGTAGTGTTGAAGGGGTTGGATGCAACCACCTTTTGCTACAACACTTTGCGGCAGTTTTGAATTGTGTTACGGTGAACACTCCGTTTAAATATCTGGGTATGCTTGTAGGTGGATGTCACAAAAGTTTTGGGAAGAGGTGGTGGAAAGAGTGCGGAAAAGATTAAGCAAATGGAAAGGCAAGTTTATTTCTATGGCTGGGAAACTTTGTTTGATTAAGTCGGTGTTATCCGCTCTTCCCCTGTTCTACTTATCTCTGTACAAAATGTCGGTTTTGGTGAGTAAGGAAATAGTTAAGTTGCAGAGGAACTTTTTGTGGGGATAGGGCTCGGTTGGTAGGAAATAGCGTGGGTCTCATGGGAAAAGGTATACGAGCCAAAAGAAGCGGGGGGCCTCGGAATGATCGATATAAGGCAGTTTAATATCGCTTTGTTAGGAAAAAGGATTTGGCGCTTAGGTTATGAAAAACAGGGTTTGTGGAAAGAAGTGTTGGATTCCAAATATGGAGGTTGGAGGGATCTACGGAGTCAAAGAAAGAGATGCACAAATTCTCTTTGGTGGAGGGACTTGAAGGAGGTTTGGTCACTCAACGGCTGGAAAGACAAGTTCTAGGCTAACTTTTCTTGGGAGGTAGGGAATGGGAGGGAGATCAGGTTTTGGAAAGATAGATGGGCGGGTACTACGGCTTTAAAGGACTTATTTTCGAGACTATATACCATTTGTTCTCTCAAGGACTATTCTGTATGGCAGGCAAGGGAGAGGTCAGAAATTTCAGGGTGGACATGGAAGATTGAATGGAGAAGAAACTTGTTTGAATGGGAACGAAATCAGGAACATCAGCTGATGCAATTTCCTGGGGATCAGAGGGTAAGGATGGATAAGGAGATTCTTGGGTGTGGAAGACGGGGAGACAGTTGTGTTCACGGTTAAATATGCTTACAAAATTCTTAGGGATGTCATTCAGGGGGCGGAGAGGGATTTGTTTGTGGGTTTCTGGAGGTTAATGGTCTAATCATTTACACATCTTACAGTGTTGAGGGTTTTCGAAGACAAGATAGCGTCTAAAGCAAATCTAGTAAGGAGGGGGATAGGTATGACCACCAATATATGCGGTCTGTGCGGGGAGGAGGAGGAAACTACGTCTCACCTCTTTTGTACGTGTATTGTTGTCTGGCTTGTGTGGTAAGTGTTATGAGTGGGTGTGAATGGCTTCGGTAGATCATAGGGAGCCAAAATATCACTTCTTAATAAGTTTTAGGATGAGCAGGATCAAGGAAAGTGTAAATCAAGTTTGGGGGGTATGTGGATACCAATGGTAGGGGAATTGTGGAAACATAGGAACAAAAGGGTTTTCAAAAGCGGCAGGATTGATCCTTTTGAAATCTTTACTCTGTCGCAGCTGAAGGCTTGGTCATGGGTTGTGTCCAAAGCACGAGACGTTTGTTTTTCCTTTTCAGATTGGTGTTTGGAGCCAATAGTATGTATGATGACTGTTAATTTTTCTAGGAAGCTTTCTTCTTGAGCATAGGTATCTGTTTTTGTATGTGAGGTAGGTCTTTTGTATATGGGTTGAGGTATCCTTGAAATACCTCCTATTTATTCATTTGTTTTTTCTGATAAGAAAAAACAAATACATATAACAAAACTCTTTATCTTCTTATCTATCCTTACCCTGCAATGACTACAATGACAACAAGACTTCTTAATAACCTTGCTAACTTCAATTGAGTGAACCTCTACATATGAAGAAAAATTATGAACATTAGAAAATGTGTGGAACTTTTATTTTTTTAATTCCACTTATCAACAGTTGCTTTGTTAGTTGTTTTCAAACAAGCTTGGCTCTTAGACGAGACATTGTTCTATGAATCTTGAACTACTTTGTTTTCAAACAAGCATGACTTTGAACAATTATTTTGTCACCAATTGGATAAGCTTGTTAACTGGTCATTGCTGCAAATCTGGATCATAATACAGGGTCAGGATATATACTGGAAATCATAAATTTTGGAATATAAGTTCTACCAAAGTATTTGCCTTTAGCTGGTGTGATGCTCTTGTTTGAGTGTCATAATGGCTCAGTTTTTTGTTGGTTTCCTTCACAGGTTCTGTAGAACCAGTAGAATATGTTGTATGGGGCAAATACAGTTTAATGTCGGATTGGTGTTGTTTTTTGGGTTATGCATAAATCATAACTTTTGTAATAAGATTGAAACATTTTCATATTTTTTTAATTTTTTTTTTGATAAAAAAATTGTTGTAAAAGAATTATCGCGATGTAGTATGCACTATGTAGTTTTGCTTACTTGTTTTACAGAAAGTTTCATAAAAAAGAAAAGACCCAATTGTATTTTTTTGGGTCCCGATTTTTGGACAACTCTAAATGAGTTGCTCCACCATACAACTGCCAACGTGGCACAAAAAATATTATTTTATTTGGGTTATGGGGTCCACTTAAAAGTTGAACATTTAGTATTTGGTGCTTCAGAATGTGAAATTAGGTTTTAAGAAAGAGAAATTGGGGCTGAATTTACGTTTTTGCTTGTCCTCCACATCCTCTTCCAGTTCTCTGCAAGGTATTTCTTCCAAATTCTCTACAACATTTTTTTGCAGCGGCATTCGTCGTCGTCCTGGTGCATATGTTTTCAGGGTGGTTTGGTGGCGGTGTCATCTTCGACATCCTCCTTTTACGGTGGTTGGGTGGAGGTCTCATTTTTGACATCCTGTTTTCACGCTGGTTGGGTGGTGTTTTCCTCTTTGACATCCTCTTTTCAAAGGTAATACATTTTTTTTCATTTGTTTAGGGTTTAGGCTAACATTAATCTTGTGTGATTTTTGTTGTTAGGTCATTCGTGTTATTTGTTTCGTGGTGACCCAAAGCTAATTTTTTGCACACACTGTTAAGATAAATGTATATTCATATTTCACGTTGGGTTTACTTTGTGGGTCTGTATTTGACTAATATTGTAGTATTTTATTTCATAGTAGCATGTTAGGATACACAAAGAAAAGGGATTGGTGGAGCAACTTATTTAGAGTTGTCCAAAAATCGGGACCCATTTTTCTTGAGTATGACTTCATTTTTTGTGGAAAATATTGTTCTTGGAAATATGTGTCTTGGTGTATAAATAATGCAAATTGTTTGTTTAGAATGTTAGGTTGATGAGGTACCAAAATTTTTAAGTAAATTCTGTAATGTTGACATGGATAAGAAAGGTAAAAGGAGAGTGTTAGTGTTTGTGTTAGTGTTAGGGTTGATGCTAGTTGGGGAGGGGCAGGAGGTGGGGAGAAAGTGGGTTAAATCAGATTCTTATAAGCCATCAAAGTAGGACCATGTGAAGTAACGACATTGTTCAATGAATTTAGAGGGTTGCAGCATGTGGTGACCCACTTTACACTTCCTGCACAAATGCAATGAAACTTTTTATGGAAATATGAAGTGAGTGTTGATGTTTGTTGAGATGGGCATGATGTGGGGAGAAAGTGTGTTAGATCAGGTCTTTAGAGGGCATGAGTGCAAGGCAGTGCCAAGTGAACAATAATTCAGTCAACTTAGAGGGTTGTAGTATGTGGTGACCTTAGTAGGAGTATGTGGTGACCCACGTTACACTTCCTGCACAAACCCAACAATAATTGTGGAGGTTTAGTTTATGACTTTTTGGTTCAGAGTTTGTGTTCAGCTTCAATGTGTATGAGGAGGAAAACTAATGCTACATATATCCATGTTCGTGGTTGTGTGTACTTGATGCATGTAATTTAAAATGTTTACTTCGTATGTGTAATGACTTCCCATACATTTTCTGGTTAGTGGCATTAATTTGACATGAATTGTGTAGATATGGGCTCTTGAACATTTGTTCTCTTACAAGTGTCAAGTTCCAAGGATTGGAAATAGATATCCTCGTATCACACATTGGATGGATGTTAGGTTGGGTAACATTGAAATTGCATCTGGACTGCAACAAAATGTGGTGTAGAATACATTGATTTTTTTAAAATGTACAATACTTAGTTTTTTTTTTGTCACTATGTTGGTATTTCTTGTGTGCATGAACAGGTTATTATGGACTTATCTGCGTCCAATGAAGTTACAAAATGAATTCGTTGTACAAGCATTTGAGGTAGTTCAACGTGGATTTACAACCAACATGTAAAAAAAAAGGACTATGGTAAAATGAAGGTGAAAGTAGTTGATATGCTTCGCCAAGCGAAGGAACAACAGGTTGTCATCAACAATTTGGAGAAAGAATTGAAAGAGTTACAAGAATTTTTAAGTGCATGTGCAAAATCTTATGTGATGAAGGGGTCGATTTTAGCTTGCGCGAAAATATTTGGATTAAGCGAAAAAAAGCAGTGCTGAATGGGTCGATTTTAGCTTACACTAAAATATTTGGATTAAGCGAAAACATGGCAGTGCTGAAGGGGTCGAATTTAGCTTGCACGAAAAAATTTGGATTAAGCGAAAATGGGGCAGTGCTGAAGGGGTCGATTTTAGCTTGCACGAAAAAATTTGGATTAAGCGAAAACGGGGTAGTGTTGAAGGGGTTGATTTTAGCTTGCATGAAAAAAAATTGGATTAAGCGAAAACGGGGAAGTGCTGAAGAGGTTGATTTTAGCTTGCACGAAAAAATTCGGATCAAGCGAAAACGGGGCAGTGTTGAAGGGGTACATTTTAGCTTGCACGAAAAAAATTGGATCAAGCGAAAACGGGGCAGTGCTGAAGGGGTCGATTTTAGCTTGCACGAAAAAATTTGGATCAAGAGAAAACGGGGCAGTGCTGAAGGGGTCGATTTTAGCTTGCACGAAAAAATTTGGATTAAGAAAAAACGGAGCAGTGCTGAAGGGGTCCATTTTAGCTTGCACAAAAAAATTTGGATTAAATGAAAACGGGGCAGTGCTGAAGGGGTCCATTTTAGCTTGCACGAAAAAATTTGGATTAAGCGAAAACGGGGTTAACTCATATAACAAGTCAAGTTAGTTATCTTTCAAACAACTTACCCATTCATATGAACCTCCTTCGACTCTCACCACCTGAATAACTTCATCTATATGATTCCATTATCTCAGTAGAGTCAGGATATCTCCTTCTAGACGAATCCCTAGTCAATGCACATCCTAAACAATCTTAACACAGTATTTTCTTTCCTGAAAATACTGTCTTGAGATTGGTGACCACGTCACCCTCACATCCAGATCTTCTAGCCTACTGTTCTATTGCAAATTAAGGCTAGCTTCCCTTACCTGAAATTTAGCGGATATTTGAAGAATCTTAGAGATAAGGGATTGGAAAGGAAAAAGAACTTTGAGAGATGGTGGTTCTTTTTAAAATGAAACCTGAATAATAGAATTTCTATTTATATGCTCTTTTAAATTTAAAAATAAAATATTCTCGTGTCATTTTAATTTTACCACTTCTACTCTAAGACTATTTTTCTCAATCCTTACAATTTGCACACACCTCATGCACCACCCCACACAAGAACAAAGCAAAAAATTTCTAACTTACTTAGGTGTGCAAAAACTTAATAGCAGGTCACCACTCATTCTTACACAAGTCGCCATTTAATGTGACTGTGACTAACTAACTAGATTAATCGTGATATTATAGAATTTGACCTTCGTTTCCTCCACTAGGATTACTTTACACACAACTTATGCACTGCACCACCCCACCTAAGAACAAGACAACTCAAAATTTCAAAAATTACTTCACTGTGCATAAAGTTGGTAGCAGGTCACTACTTATCTCTAAACAGGTCACCACTTAATGTGACTATCATTAACTAAATAACTACATTAACAGTGGTATTATAGAACTTGACCTCCGTGTACTCCATTGGAGTTACTTTACACACATCTCATACACTGCACCACACCACACAAGAACAACACAACTTCAAAATTCTAAAATTACATCACTATGCAAAATGTTGGTAGTAGATCACCACTTATTCTTACAAAAGGTCACCACTTATTGTAGTGTGTTAAGGTAAGTGATGACCCCTATAGTTTTATATGGTGCCCTCTTCAGAACTTTTATGCACAGTCCAAGAAATTATTTGCATGTTCTTCTTTGGTGTTGTAAGGGTTGAGATGAGAGTAAAGTGAGGTCATTGGAGGTTATGTAATTAAATATTGTAAGAGGAGCTTTGAAATGTAGTGTGTGAAAGTAAGTGTTGACCCCTGCAATTTTATGTGGTGACCTTTTCAGAACTTCATGCACAGTCTAAAAAATTATTTGCATCTTCTTCTTTGGTGTTGTGAGGGTTGAGATGGAAATAAAGTGAGGTCATTGGAGGTTAGGTAATTAAATATTTTAAGACTACCCTCAAATGTAGTGTGTTAAGGTAAGTGGTGACCCTTGCAGTTTTATGTGGTGACCTCTCTAAAATTTTATGCATAGTCCAAGAAATTATTTGCATCTTCTCCTTTGGTGTTGTGAGGGTTGAGATGGAAGTAAAGTGAAGGTCATTAGAAGTTAGGTAATTAAATATTTTAAGACGACCTTCAAATGTGGTGTGTGAAGGTAATTAAATATTGTAAGAGGAGTTTGAAATGTACTGTGTGAAGGTAAAGGGAGACCCATGTCGTTTTATGTGGTGACTTCTTCATAATTTTATGCACAGTCCAATTATCACCCAAGAATTTATTTGCATGTTCTTGAATCCATAAGTCACATATTTGATATATTTCAATGGTGTTCAAATTACATAATAGAAAAAATTATCTTCAAGAATATATTTCAATGGTGTTCAAATTACATAATAAAAAACATTATCTTCAAGAATGTGATCAAGCCCTCAAATTTAAAAGTGCAAGTCACATCATGTCATGTCTAAATTTTCTTTTGTACATAAAATATATAACTTCATTCGTCTGCAATATTATCATTGTTGTCTTCATTGTCCACAAGCTGCAAAAAATACTATATAAGATGAAAAATCAAGATATATACTTGCTGATAATGTGAAAATAACTACAATAGAATTTATCTTATGAAAACCATATTACAATGCAACCAATTAATGTGCTTCATATTTAGTGTCATAACAAATAATGTGTTTCATCATCAATGCAGATGATGCTTAAATGGTAAGTTGACTGAAGCAAAATTTTGTTCTATTCATTCCAACTGCATACAGGAAAAGAAGTTAGGTCATAGTAGATCATGATTTACATTTAATAGAAAAAAAGTTACTTGCATTATGTATCTGACGCTTGATGCATACATCACATGAAAATATGTAGTACACTTGTAACAAGTTATACATGAACCACGACTCTGTTTACAAATCACACAAGTCTGCAGTCTCAAGGATAAGAACCATACATGAGTTCATTATTATAGTCTAGCAAAAAAAGAAAAGAAGGCAAAAGTATTATTACATAAGAAAAACCACAACCATATTCGTGAACAACTAGAGAACTAAAATGAAAAATGATGATGGAAGATTATATGGTGTATTTTGGATTGTTGGTGTGGAATTTACTTTTTCACAAAAAGTCATTAGGAAGAATGAAATTTCTTTTTACAGACAAATCATCTAAAAGCAATTTCAGAATAAGCATATAAATAAATCATTAAATTTACACAACAAAATGTATTTGGGTTCATTTAGGTTTCCTAGTCAAATAAAATTTAGAATCAGTCAATCATTATTGCAGACAATATTTAACTGAAACCAACTGTATAAAAACAAGATCACCATTTAGCCATCTTACCTTCACAAATGAATTAGGATAAATTTTAAGAATTCCTACAGCAGGTTCCACGACCTCATGGTTTTGGAAAACAACTTGAAATCCAAACCAAGCACATATTACATGAACCCACATTTCAACATCAGTTGGCTTTAAAGAACCACCTAAAGAGCAAGTGTTTCCGATATAGTTAAAGCATATTAGCACTTTATCACAACACTGATCATTAAAGATAAAAACTATGAAAGAAAAAACAAGGTTGGTGCAAATTGCAAATTCATAACACTAGGACTCCTAGATAACCATTATAGCATTTGTATCAGGATTATAGTTATAAAGTTATAAGAGGGTTTATTAACAATGTGAAAATGGACAAGAATGGCAAAACATTAGATATTGTGATTGATTATCCACCAAAGTAAAACGTTTTTTAAATATAATTAAGGTTGGTTCAATACATATAAATGCAACTAAGAGTGTTGAATCCACTGTGTACTACATTCATAAATAATTTAACATCGCAGAAAATAGACACAAAAGCAAATAAAAATTTTCAGACTTCCAAATATACTAATGTGAAGTGTCTTTTACTAGAAAAAGCAACACTTTCTCTCAACATCAGAAGTTTCACATACTCTGCTAACCCAAGAATTTAAATCCTTGACATGTTTTGCCCCCATAGCACTCTTGGTGGACTGATATTTGGCATCTGCACAATAAACAAGTGAACATGTAAAATCACTTCCTTCAAAGCCTAATAAATTTGAAATAAAACATTAGACAACCCAAAAATTTCAAAAGTTAAGGCAAAAGAATATGAAAAAAAAAGGAGAAAACATGTTACAAATAATAATTTTGTTATCTTCCCAATCTTCAACTCACCTACAAGAACCAAAACTCACCTAAATAGTTCCTTCATACCACGACAAACCACCGTCAAAACAACCGCATCCACCACCACAACCAACCACTTTGAAAACATGCGCACTCACCACCACAACCAACCACCGTCAAAATAGCTGCACGCACTACGATGACCAACCACTGTGAAAACACGTGCATCCACCGCCACGACCAACCACCGTCAAAACAGCCACACCCGCGACGACGACCAACCACCGTGAAAAGAGGCATACCCACCACGACCACCACAAACGTTGGAAGAGAAAGCTTGAGGAGAAGGTGAAAGAGGATGTGAAGAAGAAGGGGGGAAGAGGGAAAACGGCAACGAACTCAAAAAGAAAGTGAAATAAGTGCAGCCCCAATTTCTAACCTAATTTTAGAATGTGACCAAGGACACTCAAATATTATCTTTTCATAAATTTTTACTAGGCCTCACAACAGAAATAAAATATTATTATCCTTGCCACGTCAGTAGTTGTATGGTGGAGCAACGCATTTGCGGTTGTTAAACCATCATTTTTCTATTTTTTTATACCAAGGTGAAAAGTAGAAGAAATATAATATATGGCTTGTTATTAATTCTATCTTGGCTCTGGTTACATCACTGTCATACTTTATTAAAAAAACATTAGAACATGGAAGAATAAAATGCAATCATAATCAGTTTTTTACTCAATTATCTCTCTTTTTTTAATGAATATATTTTATATGTGAACTTCTTTCTTACTTCCTTATACCCTTTTCCCAATGCATTTTATCGAATTACTAGAAAACTGGTAGGTCATGATATTCAAAACAATTATTTTATATGAATTTTTTTCTCATCGTATTCTTATTAGGAACCATGCACTAAATGCAAGATCAAAATTCATTGTTCTAATAACTTTGTTTCAAAAACCTATTTTCACCATCAATAACATTGACTACAAATATTTGAAGTGTCAAGTTCTAGCTATTACAGAAAAAATATACAATGTTAATAAACTATTTTGTTTCTATCTAGCATCTAATAATGACACAGTTACATCATTGATTGAACAAGACTCTTGTCTACCACAAGATTGCTCGGCTTCAATTGAAATATTCTTTATCAAGAAGCCAGGTACCTTAGGTAAAGATAAAACACTGTCACTGCTCAACATTACAGTCACTGATGTCATGTTTGGTCTATCTTCAGGATGATGTTGTAAACATAAAAGACCAATTTGAATGCAGCGAACAACTTCTGATATATTGCTTGAGTCCACTATATTAGCATCAAGCACTTGTTCTGGAATGCCCTTTTTCCACATTCTCCATGCCTACAATAAATCAATGCAATTGTTATATATATGTGCTCAATTTGTAATCCAGAAATTAATTTCTATTTTCTTTTACTCACATGTCCAATGAGATTATCACTATTCTCTTCACATGTAATTGCTCTATTTTTCTTTCCTGTAACTGTTTCTAACAGCAATACACCGAAGCTAAAAACATCTGATTTTGTAGAAAATAATCCATCTAGAGCATATTCTGGTGCCATATAACCACTGCAGAAAACAAAAGATGAACTGATACATTGTTTCATCAATTATTGAAAAACATTGACCTTGATCTTTAAAGATACTTACTATGTTCCAACAATTCTGTTTGTATTTCCTTCAACTTGATCACCTCCACACATTTTAGCCAAACCAAAATCTGAAATTTTTGGATTCATGTTATCATCCAATAAAATATTGCTTGCTTTCAAATCTCTATGTATGACTCTTAATCTAGAATCTTGGTGAAGATAGAGAAGTCCTCGTGCAATTGCAGACAGGATGTTAAAGCGCATAGGCCAATCTAGAAGTTTACCTCGTTCCGAATCTAGCAAAGTTCCTATAAGTGATTAGTCATTTGTTAAAAAAAAGGGAAATAACCAAACTTTTTCTATACTAATTAAGCAACATTTTAATAACTACTCACCAAAAATAAATGAATCGAGACTTCTATTTGGCATGTACTCATAGAGTAACATTTTTTCTTCTGCTTCAATGCAACAACCAAGAACCTTGACAAGATTCCGATGTTGAAGTTTGGCACACAATATAACTTCATTCTTAAATTCTTTCGATCCTTGTCCTGAACTCCTTGAGAGCCTTTTAACTGCAATCTCTTGTCCATCTAGCATTGTACCCTGAATTTTGTAGTGAGAATATTTAACAGATAATGAAAATCATGAGTTTTATTTAGCCTTATATTAATACTAAGAATGAAAGTTTATACCTTGTATACTGGTCCAAAACCACCTTCACCAAGCTTGTTGTCAATTGAGAAGTTATTGGTGGCATTACTTATTGTTGCAAGATCAAAGAAAGGAAGCTCCAAATTTTCTTGCCCTCCATCATCTTTCTCCTTTGTCCATATTCCATTTTCTTAAAACAAGAACGTTAGAATCATTTGAAGGCACACAATTTAAGTGGTGATAGAGAAATTGGTAGTTCTGTTTACCTATAAAATAAAAGACAGACATTCATATATATATATATATATATATATATATATATATATATATATATGTGTGTGTGTGTGTAATTTATAGGCATCTACAACCGATAAATACACGAAACTACAGAGTATCAATATTTTCCTCTAGTTTATGATACACAACAGATAAGATAGTCAATCAAATCCGTTTTAATTTATCATGTTTACTGTACTAAAGAAGAAAATAATGCCTGAAACAAGAAAAACAAGCAAAAGAAATTCTTCAAAATTCTGTATTCTAATGAAATTGGAAGAACATTGGTGTTCAATTTTGTAGTTATTGTAGGTGTTCAAATAAACTAGTTTAAGATCTTTCTGAAATAAAAATAACAATAGAAAAAGGCTTTCCGGTTTAGAAATTTACCTTTACACTTTTTTCTGGTCATGAAAATGTAGGAGAGTGCCAATAGAACCAGAAGGACAAGAGAAACTGTGATTGAAACCAAGGAGACTAACTTTTTTGAATGCTTATTATTTTTAGCATCTGCATATAGTTTGACCAATAAATGAAGCTCTTGTGATAGTGAGATAAAAGCAGTTTTGTTGTGTTAATTCAGCAAAGTTAGAAAAATATGATTGTCTTTACCCGTATCTGAAGTTGCCATTCGAACATAAAGATCTTGCCCACTTTCTGAAACTCTCAGATCAACAAGATCACCAAACCAAATGGAGCAACCACTACCTCCCCCACTTGTGTCCAAGTTCGCATAAGCAGTGCAAGAACAATTTTCCAAGCATTTGACCCTGCAATCTTCAAGTGTCATACTTTGATTTATCCAAGAATGTGAGGTATCCGGCATTTTCATCCCAGCAATTTTACGAAACCCATCTCTATTTTTGACTCCACAACTCAATGGTTCACTATGCACACACCCTTGTGTCCAATCCATTTGATTCCAATCTTGGGGTGATTTTGGCTTGAACCCCTCCAAGCATGCACACACTGGGGACGCGTTAATCACACAACTCCCATATGCACCACAAACATTGTAAACATCACAACTGTCCTGTGGCAGGGATTGGTACACACTCCAAGTTCTTGTGTGAGGAATCCATGTAATGCGTTGGCGAAGATAAAGGGTTTGGTTCAAAACAATTATAGAAATCACAGAGCTATTCTTCAGAGTGTACCTAACATACACTTCATCTTCATTCTGAACATGTTTATAATCAAAAAGTGGATTTGGACTGAAACCAAATACCCCACTAGAAAAAATCCCATTCCAAGGACCACTACGATAGTACTCAACCGAGCCTTTCCATATTACCAATTCAGGATTGACCCCAAGCTTCACACCAGAAGTAAAATCTCCGGAAGAAGGGTCATCCCAACTTTTCCAAGCTCTAAGATACCTATTGAGACCAGTTTTAAGGTTCCACCCCAACTTCATTCCTTGCAAGAGTGTATCACAAGGATGGTCAAAGCTCTGCCACACAAAACTATCTTCACTGTTGCTGTTATCCTTCTCATCTCTAATCACTAAATTTCCATTGTCTAAAAGTTGCACAACGGGATTCAAAACCATTGTTGTTGCATTTGTCGACCAAACAACAGACCGGTTTTGGCTGAGAAGTACGAGGTTTCCCTCTTTGTTTAGAGACAACATGTTGGATTTATGTTTTGAAGGGTTGTCACGGTTGGCAACCCAAACCACGGTTCTAACTGGAATGTTCTTGAACCAGATTCCAACGTAGCTGTTTGTGGAACTACCGGGAGTGAAGAAACCCAACTCGAAGGTTCCATCTTTGGAGACCAAGGTGCTTCCATTAAGAAGTGGTTGGGACTTAGAAATGGTGTCAGTTGCATGGGAAATTTGAGAGAGAAAAAATAGTAGGTTTAGGGAAAGAAACATAGCTGGAAGAAGTGCCATTTTGTTTGCATGCAGCAATTTCTCCATAATGTGGTAGAAGTTCAAGGTACTTGTGAAGATCTAGTGGTTGTTCTGAATAACTTATAAATAAAGAGAATACTTGACATGATAAGTTATGTGCAATAAATAGAGTAGTTACGTGAATTAATGTGAAGGATGAGCATGGTTCATATCACCTAAAATGGCTACATATTTTGCAATAAAAGAGACACGAGAAGACAATAGAGGAACAAAAACATGTTATCACTTAACTTTGTCTATGGTCACTCAATCCCATCCATCTGGGTTGCCATATTTGACAAGATGATGGGTTGCCATTCTTGTGTGATATTTGCAATAAATAGAAAGAGCAAGATATTAAATTGCCCTAGTAAGGTACAACAAGTGTTGCTATATATAGAAAAAGATTAGCTAAAAAGGTAAATTATGTTTTATTAAAAGACATTTGGGATGTAAGTATTAGTTTTTAGTATGATCACATGTGTATGCTTTTTTAGTTGATTTTTTTATTATGATTAGATAGTATTTTTTCTGTAGAGGGCTTTATTCAAATTAAGTAAATTATTATGTTAAAAAATTTAATATAACTATAAATTTATGATTTAAATTTTAAACTAAAATAATTAAATGTATATTGAGTGAAACATATTAGTATGTGAGGCAAATATCAAGGAAATAC
The DNA here is from genome assembly GCF_000499845.2 of Phaseolus vulgaris. Taxonomy (NCBI): domain Eukaryota; kingdom Viridiplantae; phylum Streptophyta; class Magnoliopsida; order Fabales; family Fabaceae; genus Phaseolus; species Phaseolus vulgaris. The sequence goes on from NC_023749.2 coordinate 42,971,147, forward strand.
TTAAGATATTTTCGAAAATTTTGACGAGATGGATTAGTTATAGGAGAAACTGTTGTATCCATTATTAAATACTACAAGAAAAGAAGATCGTTTAATAAAAACTAATTATAAAAAGAAAAAAATTAATAATTAATTTAGATATTATTTATAAATTATAAAATTATTAATATTTAAAATAGTTTTTATTATTAATAAAAAATTTAAAATTAGTATTTAACATTAAGTTTTAAATATTTTATATTTTAAATTAATCTTTAATTTAAAATTTTAGATAGTTAGTGTTCTCGTCGAGTTGATGACGGAAGTTTGGAGATCGTCTTCGAGATGATTCCTTCGTAATTGTAGCTTTTGAATGCTTGGAGGTCATAATGAGATGAGGGGAGCTTCACCTATTGATAATATTCTGATGATCAAATCAGCGATCGTATAAAATATCAGTGTAGCATGTATTGCATGGAATAATACTTGTTTTTCTTGTCGAGGATCATCCTCTATTTATAGAGTTTTTCCTCATAATGATATCATAACAAATTTAAATAATAACAATTATATATTTTATCTTCCGAATAACATTACAAGATATTTAAATAATAACAATTGTTGGAGATCCAACATCGACTAGAGATTAGAGCCTTTCATTGTATATAAGTGGGTGCAAACCTCAACCCTATGAGCCGGTTTTATGGGGTTGAGTTAGGCTTAAAGTCCACTTCGTAATATGGTATCAGAGTCATTTCGAGCCTATCCTAGCGAGTGTTTGTGTTGGGCCTATCGTGCCACCCGCTATCAGGCCGCTATCGGACCACCCAAAATATATAGTCCCACGCACGAGCTTCTATCTATCACTCTCGGCGTAAGGGGGGTGTGTTGGAGATCCCACATCGACTAGAGATAAGGACATTTCATAATATATAAATGGGTGCATACCTCAACCTTATGAGCCGGTTTTATGAGATTGAGTTAGGCTTAAAGTCCACTGGTATCAGAGCCATTTTGAGCCTATCCTAGCGAGTATTTGTGTTGGGCCTATCGTGCCACCCGCTATCGGGCCGCTATCGGACCACCCATAATATATAGTCCCACGCACGAGTTGGCAGTCTCGGCGTGAGGGGGGTGTGTTGGAGATCCCACATCGACTAGAGATTAGAGCCTTTCATTGTATATAAGTGGGTGGAAACCTCACCCCATTGAGCCGGTTTTATGGGGTTGAGTTAGGCTTAAAGTCCACTTCGTAATATGGTATCAGAGCCATTTCGAGCCTATCCTAGCGAGTATTTGTTGGGCCTATCGTGCCACCCGCTATCAGGCCGCTATCGGACCACCCATAATATATAGTCCCACGCACGAGTTGGCAGTCTCGGCGTGAGGGGGGTGTGTTGGAGATCCCACATCGACTAGAGATTAGAGCCTTTCATTGTATATAAGTGGGTGCAAACCTCAACCCTAAGAGCCGGTTTTATGGGGTTGAGTTAGGCTTAAAGTCCACTCTTTCGTAATAACAATCATATATTTTATTTTCATGCATCAATTTATGAGTTTATAAGGAATAAAAACCATTTGAATAAAAAAAATATTTATCAATCAATATTTCATTGGTTTTTCCCTATCTCCATGTAACAAAAAGAAAAAGAGTCTCTGATATCTTGCTAAAACGTAACAATCATTTTTCCGATTACCTCACATCGGGTTTATATCCGATTAAGATCATATCAATCATATTACCGATATAACCCGAATGTTACACAATTCCCTAGCCTCGAGCCGAGTGAGCGAGGCAATGAGGCTATAGTCAATGTTTACATGAAAAACCTTTTGCATTAGAAGTGATTTTACACGTGGCTCAAGACACTGTATATGACGTGGGTCTATCAATTATAAATGCAGTCCGATCGTATTTGTGGGTCAAGATGATCTAATCATAGTCGTCAACCAAGTTGTTTATTATGATTCAAGCTTTCACCAAACTTTCGTTAAGATTTAAAAAATATTTAATATCTACTTTAAACCTTTTAAGGTGTTTATTTCAAAATAAACACTTCTCATTCTACAATAAAGTTTTACAAAGATATAACTCAATCTTAAACTTTACTAAGCCAAAAAAAATTCAACAAAGTGGAATAACACTTCAATATAAATAACTCATTTAACATATCTTTAAAATCAAACACTAACCTCGTTCGAAGAGAATTCACCCTAAATGATTGAAATTGAATTCATATCTTTATAGGCCGAAGTAATTTGACTGTGATCATCGTCAACCAAGTTAGTCCATTTGTAGAAGTCGTTGGTCAAGTTGGTCAGATCATAAAAGTCGTCAGCCAATTTGGTCTGATCATAGGATTTAGCTAAGTTAGTATGTTCATAGTAAGTGTTGACAACCGAGTTGGTCCAATTTTGGGATTCGGCCAAGTTGATTCGACCAATAATCCATCTACCAGATAGCGGACACATGGCATCATCCGGGTATCCCCCGTGGCTACCTGCAAAATCTCAATGTAGTCTTCTTTTTCCCGAGCTTGCCAATTTAGACAGTAAGTCCCCTTAGGAATTTTGATCCCTCGAAACATGCACAAGATCAAAAGAAAAAAAGATTTCCACTAAAGTTTTAACATACTTGAGATACAAAGCCAACTGAGGATCCTTTTCTTGGTAATCTCCAGATACTTCTCCTGTTATAAGCAGGGAATCACTTTTTTTAGCAAATGAGGCACTCCTAGTTCCTTCGCCAATAATATTCTGACAATCAGGGCCTCATACTCAACTTGATTGTGGCTAGCCTTGAAAGAAAACTTAAGAGATTGCTTTAGAAGTACTCCATTAGGCCCTTCAAGAATGATGCTTGTTCCACTTCCCTTGAGGTTAGATGATCCATCTACGAAGAGAATCCATCTGAAATCTTCCCCCTTTGCTTCGAAATCCTTCGGGGGCGAGTTCGATGACAAAGTCAGCATACACATATCCTTAATAGGACCATGTGGTTCATACTGAATGTCAAACTATGATAACTCAATGGCCCACTTGACCATCCTCCCTGCTATATATGGATTTTGAAAAATTTGTTTGATTGGGAGATTGGTCATCACAATTACGTGAAACTCTAAAAATAATGTTGTAACCATTGGGCTGTGAAAACAACGACTAGGGTGGCTTTCTCAATGGCTTGGTAACGTGACTCAGCGCCTTGTAATACCTTACTGATGAAATATATAGGCTTATGGGTCTTCATTTCATCTTGTACAATGACCGAGATGATTCCTTGGTCGGTCATCGAGAAATATAATCGAATAGGAACCTTCGGGGTCGGTTTGCTGAGTATAGGCAGGTTTGCTAGACAGTCTTTAAGCTTTATGAAGGCCTCATCGCACTCGACCAACCAAATGAAATAATCATTCTTTCGGAGGCACTAAAAATAACGATACCCTTATCTCCATTGGCCGAAAGAAAACGTGACAGTGTAGCCATCTGACCAGTTAACCGTTGTACCTCTTTTACATTGTTGGGACTCCTCATGTCTAGTATTAATGCACACTTGTCGGGATTTGGCTCTATTTTCCTATCTATTAACAAAAATTCGAGGAACTTTCTAGCTTGAACACCAAAAACACATTTTTTGGGGTTGAGATTCAAACTATACTTACCGATTGTTTTGAAAGATTCTTCTAGGTCAGTGACATGAGTTTCTGATGTTTCGAAAGTTACCTCAATATCACTGAAGTATACTTGAACATTACGTACCATCATGGGTTGTAGGATCGTGTCCATTAGACATTGATATATCGCCCTTGCATTCTTTAGTACGGAAGGCATAACTTTATAGCAATAGTTAGTCGCTTCGGCCGTAAACGCGATTTTTTCTTCATCTCTAGGATGCATTCGAATTTGATTATATCCCGAAAAGGCATCCATGAAACTAAGCAAGCCACACCCTGATGCGCTATCGACTAAGGAATCTATATTAGGCAAAGGATAAGAATCTTTCGGATAGGCGTTATTGAGGTCGGTGAAGTCCACTTCTCGTTTGACTTTTTTACCATTACCACGTTTTCCAACCACTCAGGGTATTGAATTTTCCTGATATGATTGACCTCCACTAATTTGTGAGTTTCCTTCTTCATGGCGAGAAGCTTTTTTTCATTAATTTTTTTATGCCTTTGCACCCGAGGCATCACTCCTTCATCCATAGTCAGACAATGATAGAGGAAGTCAAGATTAATGTCAAGTATATCGACAGTCGACCATGCAAAAGCATGCATGTTCTTTGATAAGATCTTTTTGACCTTTTCTTCTAACTCCTTGTGTAACGACGCGTCGAGCTTGAATTTCTTACCAATTATCTCCACTTCTCGTACTTCTCCTACATGCTCAAGATGCCTCTCCACCACATAATATAGGTAGTCTATCTCAACATATTTAAATAATAACAATCATATCTTTTATCTTTAGAATAATATCACAACAGATTTAAATAATAATAATCATATTTTTTATCTTCATACATCAATTTATGAATTTATAAATAATAAAAACCATGATACTGAAACGTAACAATATTTTTTTCGATTATCTCACGTCGAATTTATATCTGATTAAAATGATATTAATCATATTACTATATTACTTATATAGTCCGGACGGTAGTTAAAATTTTGCTTAGAGAAATCTAAAGATGGTCTGAATTCAGTTTCGCATGGTTTATTCACTTGATAATTTAATTTTCAGTAGAAGATGGAATTGAAACAACAGATATAGCGTCAAGAATAATGTAAATAAGGCGTGATTGACCTTCCTTCTTAACAATTATGGAGCCTCAGACCTTCATATCACTCTTATTAAATGACCATATAGCCGTTATCAGACTCCACAAGAAAACCAAATATTATAATCATATATATATATATATATATATATTATATATATATATATATATAAAAAGCTTCAGAAGTATTCCAATAATTGAGACGAACTTGGTGACATTGATTTCTCTGTCTCTTATTATTCTTTCAATTTTTTAATATAAAATATTATATAATAATAAAATAATAATTATTACACTATTTACAATGATAGAAGGATGTGAATGTACAAATAAGGAAAAAATTGTTTTCACACCCTGTTCATAAATTTTTTCTAGCTTACAACACTTTTTCTAATAAAATATTATATTATAACAAAATATTTTTTTTTTCAATTATAAAATGAATGAGAATGAGAAAGGGAGTGTGAACATATAATGACTTATGTTAGAATTCGATCTTCTGAAAGCTGAATTCGGATGTGATTGGCTGATGTGGTGGCGCCAGCAGTAATTTGATTCCCAAGATAACCAAAGTTTGAGTTGGTTTTTAATTTTGTTTCTATTTTTTATTTATTAAATAATTGAAAGGGAAAAAAGAAATATAAAAATTAAAGAATTTAGGAGAACTTTTTTTTGAATAAAAAATTACATTTTTTAAAAATCAAAATTAAAACAATTGTATTTCATAAGTATGTAGGATATAATTATTCAGATAAGTAAATAAATTAGATAAAAGAATATTTAAAAATAAATATATTTATAAAATAGATAAAATTTTAAATAAGAAAATTAAGGATTTTAAGAAAGTAATTAACTATACGTGATATAATTAAATTTATTGAGTTGTGAAAAATATATTAATTTTAAAAATAAGTGTATGTAATATATAACTTGAGAAATAAAAATTTAAATAAATAAATAAATAATTTAAAGTATACATATTTTAAGAAATATATAAATTTAAAAAATATGTAAATAAGTATAATTTATAAATAAATAAATAAAAAGAAATTAATATTTTTATCGCTATTGAAACAATATAGAAATATGTTAGACTTTCTAGAAGCATTTCTAAGAAATCAATGACATATTTAATTTTATTGTGTTTGAATTTTTTTTAATTAATACGAGACGAACAAAAATCTTGCAGCTTATCTGAGTTGTTTGAAGTTTTTTATAGGTTGACTTGATTAAAGTTAATATAAATGGTGCAGGTTTCTTTGTTATATGTGTTAGGATTCTTAAAAACAGTATAAGGAAGTTTGTTTATGGATTTTCTTTCTTTTGGAGTGTTTAATTGTTTATTTTTGTTGAATTCATGAGAGTTATCATTGTTATTGAATAAGTTGAACAGGTTGGATATTATCGTTTATGGCTGAAGAGTAACTCTATCTTGGTATGTCTTACTTTGTCTTCTATGAACTTTGTCTTCTATGAACTTACATCTTATTCCTTGGACTAAACATAGTAGATGGAATAAATGTTTGTCTTTTTGTAAAAGTATTGACTTTAAAGTTAACTTATTATTCAGGAGTGTAATCACTTAGGTGATAATCTCATTGTCTCTATAGTTTGCTTAATCAACTTGAGTTTTTTTAGTATTTTAGTTTGCACTCTAGTTTTTACTTAGACTTTTTTCGTAATAGGTATCAACTATATATAATTTTGTCTAGGTTATATGGAGTTGTATTCTATTTCTTTGCATGGGTTTTAGGGAGCGGACTCGGCTAGATAGGGACGGAGGCCGACTCGACTCGAAATTGGCTCGGGTCAACTTAGCTCGTCATGGGCCTGAGCCGAATCGGCTCGATATTGGCCCGAGTCTACTGGGCGTGAGATGGGCTAGTGTCAACTCGACTTGCGCTTTGGCCCACTTAGCTCGACTTAGGCCAAGGTTTACTCTAGTCGACTTTGGCCTAAGCCGACTCTCCTCGACTTTTTCCTAGGCCGTCTAGGCTTGACTTTGGCCCGGACCGACTCGGCTCGACTTTGGCCAGGACCGAATTGACTTGACATTGGCTTGGGCTGACTCGGCTCAACATGGACTCGGGCTCAACCTAGACCAGAACTAAGTCAAAATCCAACCCAAAATTCATTTTGCATAATCCAAAAATGTATCGAGTCTATATCTAATTCATATCCAATTAAATGGATTGGACTAAAAATCCAAAATATGAATTTAGATTTGAGATAAATTCATTTAAATGGATTAAAAGTAATATGAATTTGGATAATTATTAATTGAATTTCACAATTTAATTTTTTTCCAACCTTATATACATATAGCTAGACAATTCTTCAACATACAAAAATAACATAAAATACACAATTATATTAAAAAATCAATATCAAATTATAAAAGAGAAAATTATAAATGATAAATATATACGTGTACAAAGATTTTAAAAGAACTAAAAGATCAGTATGTTTTGATGTAACAATTACAAAAGATAATATTAACATAATTTTTCATGACACTTCTACTATCCAAGTGAATATTGAAAAAAATCATCAAAGACCCAACATGTGATCTACAAAACGCATTTTTTTCTTTAGTATGCAGTCAAATAAAATTGGATCCCCCACTTATACAAAAAAACAAAGTCCCGTCTCTATTATATGATAATAAAACAAAATAAAAAAGCTAGGTGAAAGCTGTAGGACATAGGCAAAAGTTGATCTAATAATAAAATAAAATAAAAATCCTTAATGTCTTTTTTTTTCCCTCACTTGTCTTCCTTTTCTTTGAATAATAAGTTTGTGCGGACCGTTGAGATGTGCAAGTGGATGCGGAGAAGATGATTTATTTTAATTTTTAATACTATTTATTTTTATATTATTATTTTTATTTTATATACATTTAAGATTAAAGAAATTAGAATATTAAATTTTAGACTTTTATCAAATAAACAAGAAATATTTTTTATTTTAAAAATATTTTTTTATTTCCTTAAATTAATCTTTTTTCTAGACGTTAGTATTTATATTTATTATTTAAAAATATTATTTTATTATTTTCTCTTAAATTGGTGCTCCTTTATTTAATTATTATTAATTGAATTTTTTTAAAAATTTTCTTCGAAAACAAACTTTGATTATATGGACAAAATTATATGTTAACAAGATTGAGTTGATGTGAAAAATAGGTATCTAATGCGATTATTTTTTTAAACTAAAAGACTAAAAATAAATTAAGCATTTAAATATGTTTATCTGGTCAGTTATATTATAAGTTGTCCTTAAAAAATATATTTTATGTTTCATTAAATGAAAAAAGCGTCATTTAAAAAATATTTATTTAACTATGCATGGATTCACAAAATTTTTAAGGTCAATTATGTATCAAGTATAATCTTTAATCAAAATAAAAAAAAAAATCCAAACAAAAGATTTAGTTAATTTGGTAAAGTGTGTCTGACATAACACATTAAATAAAGTTAATTTTGTTTGAATGCTTTACAAACCAAATCGCATTCTTAGCATAATTATAATCAAATGATAATTTTAATAATTTTTTAAAAATTAATTAAATCACAATTTAGCTTTTTTTTTATAATTTTCTTGTTTCTTTCACAACAATTTACTTTTATTTTGCATTCTATTTACAAATGCAACTAACTTATTTATTTTATTTCAAAAGCAAAAGGTGATTGCATTATTATGTTGGGATCTTTTCCAAAAAGACTTATAAGACTCTTAAAATTGGTGTATGATGTTGAACAATGTGCTTTGATGTCTCCAAATCCAATTGGAAAGCTTAAAGACCTTGTTGTTAGTTGTGTGTGTGTTGTCTAGTAGTACTTGAATTGTTAATTTACTCTTTAAGATGATCCAAAGTTAATTGAATTTTAATCTTTTTAAAAAGATGAGTTTTCTAAAAGGGTATGAAATTTCAACCTGTTGAAATGTCGAATCAATTGGTTGTTTGACACTTTTAGTGGTTTTTAAAATGGCTTGGAAAAGCTTAGCTTTGTTTTGGCTTTGCTGTCAAACAGATTCAACTGGTTGTTTCGAGAAATCAACTGATTGTTTTTCTGAAAACCTTAACAAAATTTTGTTAAGTGGTTCCAATATGTTTTAAATGATTCCAACAACTTTTGGTTTTTGATTTAACTGCTTTGAACATTTGATTGGAGTATAAAAAGGTTTTTTTTAAGATCCTATGCATTAACTAAGAAAGAGATCAATCAAAAACAGTTTTCAAGATTTCAAAGAGCTTTTGGATCATCTCAGGTGTGGAAAAGGATTGGGTCTTGTAATTTTGAACTTTAAACTTTGATTTACCCATGTGTGTTCTATTCCTCTTCTTCTCTTAACATTGTATTTTTGTGTGTTCTTATGTGGTACAGTTTCAGAAGGTGTTTATGGAAACTATGTGGTTTGTCAAAAGTGGTGTGTGTTCTTGAGGAGTTCAAGATCATCACTTTTGGTGTGTGTTTTGTAATCTAGGTTTGATTACATAGTAAATTCTCAGTGGTTAGCTGAGGATTGGATGTAATTCTTGGTTAAGAGTGAATCAATATAAACATCTTGTGTGAATCTCTCTATCCTTACACTCATTAAATTGTTTTAACTTTTCTTTTCAAATCTGCTGGTATAAACAACCAGTTGTTTCATGAAAACAACATGTTTGGTTTTCAGGAATCAAGCTTAAAAACAATTTTCTATTTGGCTGAACAGATTAATTCTTCATAACTTTTCATTCTACCTTCAACCTATGCGAAAATCTTTCAAAAACAATTCACCCCCCCCTTCTTATTTAAGGCATCTAATTCTAACATATGAATGTCCTCTAAGGCTTCCAAAATTGTTGTTAAATATTTTTTTTACTACTTCAATTTTTTAATCTATTATTTATATCTTCTTTGTATTTAATTTCACTTTTATTTTTTAAGGATATGAAAATTTTAATATTGACAAATAGTTGTTGTTGCAAAGCACAGTGAAGGATGGATTGTCAATCATCCATATGATGATGACATATAATGCCACACTTAAGCGATCACCTTCCATCGTTTAAGCAATCACCCTCCAACGCTTAAGCCAACATAATTTCATGCTTAAGCATCTCACTTCTCACACATAAGTGACTATTCTAACAATTATTGTTTCAAGTGTTAAATACTTGTTGCAAACAATGCAGCTTTGCTCATTCATTTAAGCGATATGTATTTCTTATGAACGCTCAATCTGTACTTTTGACTTAAGAGTTTGTACCTTTGCAATAAGTGATATGCAATCTCACTCGCTTAAGTGGATTGAAACTCACATTAAGCGATATGAAACTCATTTACTTAAAGTATTCATCTCACTACTTTAAGTGAAATTTCGTTTCTTTCACTTACAAATTTGTGTCTAGCTTCAAGCCACATGTTCTTCCAATTAAAATTCACTTTAGGTGAACATGTACTCACTTAACCGATCAAACAAATTTATGGAGAATCTCTTTGATACTATTACAACAGATAAGGATGTATATTTCTTATACATTTTGTGGCAAAAGGAAAAGGTTGTTGTGTTTTTATCATTATAAGTGATGAAATGATATTTTTCATCACAAAAATTGTGACACCTCATTTAGTGACGACTTCATGCTTTGCCAAAAATTTCATCACTTAAATTTTGTGAAATTTTTTCAATATTTTGTAATCAATATTTTTTGTCACATGTAATTATTTTCCTAGTAGTGTGTGTTTCAAATTTATATGTGTTAGAAAAGATGGCTTTAAACTAGAGGGGTTTTCGCAAACTTTTCAAACACTAGAATGAATTTATCTCAGGAACCAATTGATTCAGCAATTCAGTAAGCCAAAACAGCAAGCAAAAGCTATAGTGCCAGAAAAATAATCGGTTGTTTCGTAGAAACAATCGGTTGTTTATACCAGCAAACAACAATTAAACTGAATTTAAAGAGTTAGAGATAGAGAGATTGTACACAATTGTTTATATTGGTTCACTCCAAACCAGAGCTACATCCAGTCTTCTCAGAAACCCTGAGGATATCCACTAAGCAATCACCACTTGATCACTTACACAACAACCAAGAGAATGACCTTCAACACCTCAAGAAACACACTCTCCTTGGCCAACACTAAGATTGCTGATCTTGAACACCTCAAGAACACACAGCCAATCTCAGTAAACACAGAAACGAAATTGTTCAACAGAGTACAAGGATTACACTTGTTACAGAAGATAATTTGAAATCAATACAAGCAGAATCCTATTCCAGCACTTTGATCAATCACAAACTCTTAGCAATCTCAGCACTTTGAAAAACTCTCTTAGAAAAACTTTGTCAAAGATTCTTAATTCTTAAATCTGTTTTTCTGAATATATTCAAAGATGTAGTTTGTTATCAAATCTTAACAAACTCTTAAATTGCATTAAAATATTGGTCAAAGCATTTAATGACTGGAGCGTAAACAGTTAAATCATTTAAAGTTTAGTCAAAGAAAACAGTTTTTCTGTTATGGTCCCAAAACAAACAATCGGTTGTTTCCTCGAATCAATCGGTTGTTTTGGTACTTAACAGTTTAACCATTCAAAACAGTTTTCAAACTTTTTCTCAAAACACCTAAGTACAAACAATCGGTTGTTTCGACAAAACAATCGGTTGTTTTTACTTAGTTTGAAATCATTTTGTTTTCACAAAGATTGAGAATGCTAATGTTTTAGATTCAATCACAAGGTGGATTACAACATATAAACTACCCCAGAACAAAGCTTAAACCAGCACAGTAACATCAAACACAACAGAGGCTTCAACATCCTTCAAAGGATTTGGATTCCTCAAAGCTTGAACACCACTTGTTTCAACAATATGTACTTTTTTACCCTCATATTATCATAAATATCTATGTTGTGCATGTGCCTATTCTCCATAGGCTCGTTATATAACCTAAAACAACTTGTCTATACCACAAAATAAAATAAGAACATTATAAATTGAGAATTTTGCATCATACCATCCAAATAAAGATAATATATATAAAATGGATATTGATTGAGCCTAAATTTTATATATAATTATTACTATTATTATAGAAGATAAATACACATAACAACCAGAAGAAGAATGAATTTTCTTATCAACATCTTTATTTGTTACAAATACAATAAATCCTGGTTTACAACCCAACACTTTATCAATGTATTGGTGTTTGAGAAAAGAATCAAATCAATTTCTTATCTTGGTTCCACCTCAGAAATAGTTACTTCATTGGTTGGACAATACATATTTTGTCCAACATCTTCCTCAACTAAAACCCTTTGCATTAAGAAAACAGGCTTTTCTGGATGTGGTAAAGTAGTTTCACTTGTTAACATTGTAACTACAGTTGTCATATTCGGTCTATCATTAGGTTGATGTTGTACACATAAAAGACCGATATGAATACATCGTAAGGCTTCAGATAGAATGTACGAGTCCCTTAAACAAGTGTCAATGAATTCAATTGGGATGCACTCTTTCCAACACCTCCATGCCTACAACAATGCAAAACAATTAATAAAATCCAATTCATTACATATAAGTTGAAGTTACTTCTGATACTTACATGTTCAATAAGATTATAGCTGTGGATTGAGTAGGAAAATCCTTTATTTTTCTTTCCACTTAAAACCTCTAACAATAAAACACCAAAGCTATAAACATCAGATTTGACAGAGAATACTCCACCAATTGCATATTCGGGAGCCATATAACCACTGAAAGAAATAATTACATGTAAATTATTTTAAGGTATAATTTGTGCGAAATATATCTTAACTTTCTCATAAGTAAAGATACTTACTATGTACCAACAACTCTCCTCGTATTCCCTTCAATTTGATCACCTTTACCCACTTTAGCTAATCCAAAATCAGAAATCTTTGGATTCATATCATCATCTAACAAGATATTACTTGATTTTAAATCTCTGTGTATAATCCTTAGCCTAGAATCTTGATGAAGATAAAGAAGTCCTCGAGCAATTCCACTTATAATGTTTAAGCGTGCAGACCAATCTAAAAGTTTGCTTTGAGAATCATCTATCAAATGATATTTTTGTTATCTTTGATTAATCAATAAATAAAGGAATGAAAAAGAGTTTCAAAAGTTTAAGAAAATCACTTACCAAAAAGAAAGAAGTTTAAGCTTTTGTTAGGCATGTATTCATAAATGAGTAATTTTTCTTGCTCTTCAACGCAATATCCGAGAACTTTGACAAGATTCCGATGTTGAAGTTTAGAACAAAATATAACTTCATTTTTAAATTCCTTGAGTCCTTGGGCAGATGTATCAGATAGCCTTTTCACAGCAATATTCTTTCCATCCAATGTTCCCTTAATAAAATAAAATTTATAAATAAGTAAAATTGGGTATAGAAAAGTAAAACTATGTTCTTGCTTATTAACTTATTGATGAAGAAGAAGGTTGTTGCATACATACTTTGTAGACAGGACCAAAACCACCTTGGCCAAGCATGTTGTCATCTGAGAAGTCACTAGTAGCACATGCTATTGTATCAAAATCAAACAAAGGTAGCTCAAGATCACCTTCTTCACTTTCGTTTATTTTTGCTTTTGTATCTGTTTCATTTCAAATGTGTTCAGCATCACATTGTAAAAGTATTTTTCTTCTGCTTCAAAAGAAGTTACATTGTTACAAATTTTAACATTTCTTTCAAATTCTTTATAAAACATTTGAAAATAATAGTTTTTTCTATAAATTTTGCAAAGTATCACGAAAATATTTGTAAAACGTTTTATACAATATGATATTACATGCGCTTTAAATTTTGTAAAACGAAAAATTATTTTTACCTAAAGTTTTTTTGAAGATAAGAGTGACGAGAGAAATAAGAAAGGAAAATATAGAATGTTTAAAATAGTTTACAAATTATTTAAAAATAATAATCATGAAATAGGAATCAGATTAAGAAAGTTTACCTTTGCCTTTTCTTCTCCGGTAAAAGAATGTGAATATTAGAAGCACTGCAGCAATCGAAGAAACTATGCTTGTGACCCCAATCACCACTTTCTTTGAACTGTCTTTATTTTCTTCTGACAAATGAAAGAAATAGACAATATAATTGAAATAATTAAAAAAAATATGTGAAGCACATGATATAGGCTAAAATTTAAATTAGAAGTGGGTTTCACGTTTTTAACTTTAAAAAAAATTATATTTTAGTCTTTAAAGTGTTTGCATTAGACACGTAATGATTCTTCGTATCAGTACAAACATATGTCTACAATATTTTAATGATAATAAAAATATATAATTAAAAAATTTGAAACTCAACTACCAAATCATAAAAAATAAAATTGATAATAAAATATGTAAAAAAATATTATAAATTGTAATGATTGATTTTTTATAAATTCTTTTATTAAATATTTAAAAAAAAAATTAAATTTTTTGTCTAAGTATTTTATTATTCAATTTTGAGAGCAGTGAAATATTGTGATGATTGTTTTATTTTTTTTATCTCTAATTTATCGATCAATCTGGTATTTTTTTTCTCTACTTTTTTTTTACTCCAATTTATAAGTTAACTCATTCTTAGATAGAAATTGACCGATGAACTAGAAGAGCTTGAAAAAGAATGAGTAAGTTCATGAAATTATCATATTAAAAACAAAAATCAAACAATAAAATATTTTAAAATAATCAACAAGACATTATAATTATATATTAAACAATATTTCATTATAACGGTTTATTATGAATTAATAGTCTTATTTTAAATCATAAAAATAAAAAACACATACAAACAAAATCATGAAAACGCTGCTAAGATAAAGTTATTTTTTTTATTTATATAATCATTCCTTTCTATTATTAGTGACTATAAGATCTGTATTATTTGAATATATCCCTTCAAAGCCTAGCATTACTGAACTTGTTATGTGAATAACCTGATAACATTTAAAAGATCTAATTAAGGTGATTTCTCTCATGAATAGTAACATTATAATTTCTATTTAACCAAGAAAAAAATAAAATAAAATCTCATACCAATTTTGGAGATATCCATTCTAACAAATAGATCTTGCCCTGCATCTGGAAGAAATCTCAAATCCAATAGATCACCGAACCAGAGGATGCAACCGCTATAACCACTTCCATTTTCAGTGATATCCGAATTAGCATAAGCCGTGCAAGAACAGTTTTCCCAACACTTAGCCTTGCATTCCTCAATCGTTAGACTTCGATTCATCCACGATGTTTTAGTGTCGGGAATCTTCATGTTACTAACCTTAACAAACCCGTCTTTCTTCTTCACCCTGCACCTAGTTTCACTTCTTTGCACGCACCCTTCACTCCACTTTTCAGCCGATTTTGGCTCAAACCCTCGTAAACACTCGCAGGCTGAAGAGTTGTCCTTCACAGCACAGTACCCGAATGAGCCACAGTAGTTATAGCCGCAAAAACCGTCTCTGGGGATAACTAAATCAAGCTTCCAGTTTTGAGTTTCTTCGTCCCAAATGAAACGCTGAAGAGCGTTCATGGTTTGGTTAACCACCGTTCTCAGAATCATCGACCTATTTCGCGGGAAAACTTGGTAATAACTCTCCATGGGGTTGTCAACGAAGTTGATATTCATCAATGAACGACGCTTCAATGCGGGTGTGGCGCTGAATCGAAAGCCACTCCAAGGGCCACTTCTGTAGGTCACTGATGAACCGTTCCAAAGTTGCATTTCGGGGATGTTGCCTCTTGAAACTCCATAAGAAAAATGACCAGAAGATGGGTCTTCCCAGTTGTTCCAAGAAGTGAGGTATCTGTTGAGACCCGTTGTTACTTCCCACCCTAGCTTCATTCCTGGTAAAAGTGTGTCCGAAGGATAGTCAAAGCTTTGCCACAAGTAGTTTTCAGAATTGTTGTCCTTTTCATCTCTTACCACAAAGTTCCCTGTTTCCAAAAGCCGTGCTACTGGCTTCACCGATTCAGATTTTGCTGTTGCATTTGTTGACCAGTGAACGGTGTTGTTGCTGCTGAGAAGAACCAGGTTTCCTTCTTTGGTTAAGGTTAACTCGGTTGAGTTGTTGCTGTTGCTGTTGATGATGGTGTTATTGATTGGATTGTTGCGGTTGGCAACCCAAACAATGGTTTTCTGTGGGATTTTTTTGAACCAGATTCCTAGGTAGAGGTTTGAGGAAGTACCTAGGCGGAAGAAACCTAATTCGAAGGTTCCTTCCTCAGAAACCAAGTTGGTTCCATAGGTAAGTGGCTGAAACTGAGTGATGGTGTTGGTTTCAGAGGAAACTTTTGATGAGAGCAAAACTAAACTGGCTACGACGATGAATGGTAGTGGAATGGCCATTGTGTTAATTGCTGCACATGAAGTCACGAAAGTTGAGGGAATAAGTACTTTATTGCTGAATTTTTTTTATAGAAAAATGTTTCTTCGATAGTATATAAGACAAAATACTCCTACTTTATCACGTATTTTATTAATATATATTAAAATTTAAAAGAAATATAATTAAAATAATAATATAATGAGATGTAATGCTGGAGTAATTTTTATGGACTGTATAAATGTCGGCACCCTTTTTAGTAATATGAAAAGGAAAAGGAAAAATATATTTTCACACATCTACTAATACTTTTATCAATAAATACTGTAATAAAATAATAATAATAGTAATAATATAATAATAATAAATATAAAAATAATAAATATAAATAAAATATTATAATAAGATAAAGTTGTCAGTTTGTATGAAAATGGTAGAGCCTGATGTTTGTTATCTTCACTGTGCATCAGTTGACCTGATCATTAATAAAGTATGTTAATTAAAAAATGGTCCTGAACGGCGTTTCGAGCCGCCAGTGAAGATCACATCAATCACATCCTCTATTTATTCACAATCAATAATTATACAAGTAATTGATGTTAACTATTCAATTAGTTGAGAAAATATTATTAACTAATTTAAATTTTATTAATAATATACTATTATAAAAAGCTTATTAATTGTACATAAACAAAAAGATGTATAAGAGAAAGTTGTCGTACGACCGTATTTCCATCTATAGGTTTGAAAAGAAATTGAATTTATATGTCTTGGACCAATTATTACGTGGATTCACGTCATAAATTTAATTATGTTTAAATAAAATTAGTAAGATTAAGCAACAATAAATAACTAGGTCACATGCTTCTAAATATAATCCAAACTCTTCATTAAAATAATATAAATAACACAAATTTTAAGAACTAGGTACGTCATTAGACCGTATTCAGAATACCGAGTGCCGAATATTAAATCTGACTTCAGCGTCGGAGTGCCTTCTGCAGGTACCATCCGAGTCGGGACTACATGAAAGTCGAGGAGTGGAACGAGTAGAGGGGAGGAAAGAGCTTTCTTAGAGAGAAACGTAAGTACAAATCGACCGACTGACCGACCAAAAAAGCAGATGAGCAGTTTCAATTGTTCTTTAGGCCCCAACCCCGTTCGAGAACTAAAATTTATGTTTTGTTTGGGTTAGGAAGATTATTTCAGCGAATAAATGTGAGAAAAATGAAAGAAAATTCTGATTGTTTTAATTAAGGCAAATAGAATGAAAAATGAAGGCCATTCTAGAATCCCATTATTTTGGGAGGTTGTTCAACAGGGTTTTGAAGAACCAGAAGAAACTACCCAAAACAAGGTGTTGAAAGAGACACGATCGAAAAATAAGGCAGCTTTGTACATGTTGTATAGAGTTGTTGATGAGGCAATTTTTGAGAAGATTGTTGGTGCATCCACTTCAAAGGAAGCATGAGACATCTTGGAAAAGGTGTTCAAGGGTGCAATCCGAGTTAAACAAATGTCTCTTCAAACTCTACGAGATGAATTTGAGGCCATGAAGATGAATAATTCAAAAAATGTATCTAGTTACATCACTCGTGTGCAAACGATAGCCAATCAACTAACACTACAAGAAATTTGTTAGTTACATACCGATTATTACATATGGATTCAAATCCGTATTTAAATTGAGAATTACATACGAATTTTACATATAGATTTGAATTCGTATGTAAAGTGACTGTTGTTTTGGTTAAGCAAAACATAAGTTTTGTTTTACTGCTCTAACCTACTGCCATAGATGTTGTACTTTGCTTAAACTTTGTTTTGCAGGAACTGCTTCAGATTCAATCAAGTCCAACACAAGCAACCAAGGATTTGTCTTCATCAAATAAGGGGAAATTGTTGAATCAAGTGTGTTCAAGCTTTGAAAGAATCCAAATCCTAGCGTTTGATGGAAGGCTGGAGTTGCTTGAAGTTGCTGAAGTGTTTTAGAATAAGATCTGGGTAGATTATCTTTGTAATCCACTCTTTGTTGAATCTAAAGCTTAAGTGTTTTCAAATCTTTTAAGTTTAAAGTGTTTTTCAAACTAAGTGAAAAACAACCCGTTGTTTTGTCGAAACAACCGATTGTTTTATACTTAGGTGTTTTTGAAAGAGTTTGAAAACTGTTTTGGATGGTTGGCTTGCTGTCAAACCAAAACAACCGATTGATTCGCTCTTTCAACCGATTGTTTGTTTGAAAACTCTAACAAAATCAGTTTTGTTAGTTGAGTGAGCTTTAATTAATTTCATAATCGAATACACTCCTACTTTAAATGTTTTGACCAATATTTGAATACTATAAATAGTTTGTTAATGTTTTATAACAAACAACTTGAAAGAAAAACAGATTTGAGTTTTTCAAAGAGCTTTAGTTTTCACTTTGAGCTTTGGTTATTCAAGAGAGAAGTGGAATAGGATTAGTCTGTATTGATTTCAGTTGATTCTGTAATAGTGTAATTCGTTTTGAATATTGTGTACATTCTGGTGTTGTAAAGCCAATAAGGGTTGTGTGCTCTTGAGGTTGTTAAGATCAACATTCTCGTTGTGTGTGTGTTAAGCTAAAGGAAGTGTGTTTCTTGAGGGGATCAAGGTCAAGCAACTCCAGCCTTCCATCAAACGCTAGGATTTGGATTCTTTCAAAGCTTGAACACACTTGATTCAACAATGTTACATACGGATTTTTACATACGGATCTAGATAGTGACATGGTATGGTATCAACAAAGGTTCCCATCAAAGGCCGGGGAAAAATATGTTTTTTCTCAAAAGGATGGAAAACAAGGCACTATGAGAATGTTTATTATGTACCTTATTTGAAGAATAATATTCTCAATATGGAACAATTGTTGGAGAAAGGTTATTCGGTTTTCATGAAAGACCGGATTTTGCACTTGAAGGACAACAATGAACGTGTTCTTGCAAATGTGGAGATGACGAAGAATCGGATGTTCAGACTCAATTTAAAGAGTACATTGTCGGAGAAGTCCCTTTGTGATGACAAAATTGAGCTTGAAGGTTTAAGGAAAAAATCAAGTAGCTTGGAAGAATTGTGCAATTTATTGACTAATGAAAAACATAATCTTCTAAATGAAAGGAGTGTCGTGGTATCTCAATTGGAGAGTGTTGAAACAAAATTTGATAACCTGGAAAAGAGGTTTACAAAATTGGAAGAAAATTATGTTGATATGGAGAAAAACAAAGAAACTAGAGTTAATCAAGTAGAAGAACTTCATTTGTTGCTTTTGGCACAAAAATAAAAGGTGAATGAAAAAAAATTAAAAGCCCCTTATAACTTTTCAAATTTACTTGAAAATAGTGGTTTTGATTTGGGAGAAGACCGTAGATGGAATGGTGTTGAGACATTATCTACCAAGGATATATGGTCTAATCATTATGTTCCAAGCTCATTGAAGCCAAAGTCTTTCTTAAATCCTTTTAATTCAAAAGATGAAAGTGGATAAGATTTTGTTTGGGAAATTAAAAGTAATTCAATTCAAAATTCTGCATGGATTGGTTTAGTGAAGAAAACTGAAGTTTCTTCTAATCTAGAAAAATACGGTGACTAATGGGAAAATATTGGAGGTAGTTGGAGTAAGGAAAAATATAAAATTGGAAGTATGACGATCAGAAAAGCAATCTGAATGAAAAATATGAAATGTTTGAGTTTAAGGGAAGAATTTGTTAGCATTAAACTCAAAGTCGTCATCAATTTTATTTAGAAATTTGAATGGGTCAATCATTATTACCTTCAATTCTAATTTTGAATGTCATTTATACTGTGATTTTAAATATAATTTATAGCATATGTTTCATGAGAAAGAAATGTAAAATAAAATTTGAGAAGTGTATTATAACCCTATTTAGAGATATTGTATTCTCATTTTTAAATAAAAGTTATATTCTCTTTTAACAATTTCTATAGTTATAGAATATTATATCTATAATAAAATAAAAGCATATAATGAATGCACTAGTTAAAACACTGCAATTGCAAATGAAGTCAACGTATAAATTTGTTGATGATTAACACAACAAACTCCCTGTGAATATTTGAATTTTCATGTTGTGACTTCATGTGGGTAGAATCTTATATCTATATCAAAATGAAAGCATATAATGAATGCACTAGTTAAAACACTGAAATTGCATACGATAATGTTGTAAATGAAGTCAAATTTGTTGATGATTAACACAACAAACTCCCTGTGAATGGTAGTAATTAATTAAATAATATAATTTTTTAATTAGGTTTTTTACAATGCTGATTGTTAGTTGTTTTTCAATAAATAGCCGCAGTTTCCCTCTTAATTTAATGCCACTTTCTGATAGGGATGATTATTTTGTATTTGAATAATTAATTATAAAGGGTGAGTTGAATTGTTTAGAATGCAACCCGAGGAGAGCATTGCTGATGTGCAGAAAAGGTTCACTCATATTGTGAATCACCTTACTGGTTTAGGAAAGGAATTTGACAGAGAGGAACTCAACATAAAGGTATTGAAGTGCCTCGACAGAAGATGGCAACCAAAGGTGACTGCCATATCAGAAAGCCGTGATCTGTCAAAGATGGGAACCGCTACACTCATTGGAAAGCTAATGGAGCATGAGATGGAGCTCAAGAGACTCAAAGAGCAGGAAACAGTGGAAAGAAAATCCAAAGGACTTGCACTGAAAGCAAGCGAACAGAATGAGATCAAGGAAGAAAAAGAAGATGCTGAAAATGATGATACAATCAGTCTTCTTACAAAGAGATTCAGCAAATTCTTGAAGAAGAAAAGAAGAAATAGGAACCAGACGAAAAGAAGGTATCTTAAACCTAATGACTCAAATTTCTCTAACTATACTTGCTTTGGATGTGGCAAAACAGGGCAAATCAAAATGGATTGTCCAAACAATCAATCAAAGGATAAATCTGCCAGCAAGAAGGTTGAAAGGAGCAAGGGGAGAAGAGTTTACATTTCATGGGAAGAGAATGAAGTATCTCCAACCAGCAACTCTTCAACTAAGAGTGGGGAAAACAATATGTGCTTCATGATGAAGGATGAGGAGTCAATCTCTAATTCAGTAAGTGAATTCTCTATGGATTATGATAACTATGATCAATTGCTTGCTACTTTCAACAAAACACATGATGAAGCAAACAGGCTAGATGTAATATGTAGTAAGTTGCAAAAGGTAAATAATGTGCTTGCACCTAAAGTAAAAACACTTGAGGAAGAACTGCATAAGGCCAAAACAGATTTGGTAAGCCTTGAACTAACATGCTTGCATGCCTCTATTAAAACCTGTGAAAACTGCAAAAGATTGGAAAAACAAATGGAGTATTTGCTAAAAACCCTTTCCAATTTCACCAAGGGAAGAGAAAACCTTGAGTCTCTCCTTGGCTCACAGAATGCTGTTTTTAATAAAAATGGTCTTGGTTATATCCCTGGAAATGTAACCAATGTCAAAATGCTTTCAAGTTTTTTTGTTCCAGCAAAATCAGGTTTTTCAGCTTTTAACAGTGGCAAAAAGGCATCTCATGTAACCTGTTTTTACTGCATGAAATCTGGTCATACCTCTAGGTCATGCATTGCTAGAAAGCATCTTGTTCCTAAGAATTTAGCAAAATGGCTATCAAAGAGAAGGTTTTAATCTGTGTTGGACCCTATACTGAAACGGGTACCATTTGTATCATTTTTATTCTGTTTTGCAGATGAGCAACAAGAAAAATCAGTTGTACTTGGACAGTGGCTGTTCCAAGCATATGACTGGAGATCTTACAAAATTCACTAGCTTGAAGCTCAAAGCAGAGGGACATGTAACCTATGATGATAATAACCGAGGAAGGATTTTGGGCAGAGGCACTGTTGGAACAGGGAATTCAACCACTATTGAGAATGTGCTTTATGTAGAAGGACTCAAGCATAGCCTTCTCAGCATAAGTCAACTTTGTGACAAAGGATACAAGGTGAACTTAAAGTCAAAAGGCAGCACAATCTCAAGTGATTCCTCTAGTAAGGTGTTGGTTACTGGTAAGAGAGTGAATAACATATATCTTTTGAATATCATGGAAACTAACTCTTCAAATGAGTGTTTGCTGTCTAGAAGTGATGAGTCTTGGCTGTGGCACAGGAGGTTAGCTCACATACACACTAATCACTTAAATAAACTGAAATCTAAAGATCTAGTTTCTGGTTTACCTAACATTAAATTTCAGGATAACAGGCTCTGTGATGCTTGTGTGAAAGGTAAACAAATCAGATCCTCTTTCAATTCAAAAGATATTGTTTCTACAAAAAAATCCATTGGATGTATTACATATGGACTTATTTGGACCATCTAGAGTTGCTAGCTTGGCTGGAAATTTGTATGCTTTAGTTGTTGTGGATGACTACTCTAGATTTACATGGACTTTGTTTCTTGCACATAAAAATGATGCTTACATTGCTTTTAAGAAATTAGCAAAGGTTCTGCAAAATGAAAATGGTTGTTGCATAAAATCAATTCGAAGTGATCATGGGGGAGAGTTTCATAATGCTAGATTTGAAAGGTTCTGTGAGAAACATGGGATATCACACACCTTTTCAGCCCCTAGGACTCCCCAACAAAACGGTGTAGTTGAAAGGAAAAACAGATCATTAGAAGAACTAGCTAGAACCATGTTAAATGAATCTAAGCTTCCTAAGTATTTTTGGGCAGATGCAATCTATACTGCAGCTTATGTGTTAAACAGAACCTTAATTAGACCCATCCTTAAGAAAACTCCATATGAATTGTATAAGGGCAGAAAACCTAATGTGAGTCACCTTAGAGTTTTTGGGTGTAAATGCTTTGTATTGAATAATGGCAAAGAAAATCTGGGTAAGTTTGATGCCAAATCTGATGAAGGTGTGCACATTGGTTATGCTTTGAATGGTCATGCATATAGAGTCTTCAATCAAAAGGTTGCTCATAGTAGAAGAATCAATGCATGTTGTACTTGATGAAGCTGATCATAGCATATCTAAAACTACTGCTGATGACCTTGACAATAATGAATTTAAATCAAAATGAATCGATTCATATTGATACTGTTGATGCACATGCTATGCAAGAATCTACTGTGACTGCAGGTTTGCCAAAAGAGTGGAAAACCCCGAGAGACCTAACCCTTGACAATGTTATTGGGAACATTGAGAAATGAGTGTCAACTAGAAAATCCTTGAATAACTTCTGTGAAACAATGGCCTTTGTATCTCAAGTGGAACCCACAAATTAGGCCCTCAAGGACAACAACTGGATTTTAGCCATGCAAGAGGAACTGAATCAATTTGCTCTTAATGAGGTCTAGACTCTTGTTCCTAGAATACCTGAGATGAATATAATTGGAACAAAATGGGTATTTAGAAACAAAATGGATGAGCATGGGGTGATTACCAGAAATAAGGCTAGGCTAGTGGCTAAAGGGTATAATCAAGAAGAAGGAATAGACTATGATGAGACATATGCACCAGTGGCTCGGCTAGAAGCTGTCAGATTGCTACTTGCCTTCTCCTGCATCAAAGGGTTCAAGCTATTTCAAATGGATGTGAAGAGTGCCTTCTTGAATGGTTATATAAATGAAGAAGTATTTGTTTCACAACCACCAAGTTTTGAAGACCATCAGCATCCAGAATATGTGTTCAAACTCAAAAAGCTCTCTATGGGCTCAAACAAGCTCCTAGGCAATGGTATGAGAGGCTAAGTGATTTCCTCACCTCACAAGGTTATGACAGAGGCAAATCAGATAAGACCTTATTCATTAAGAAGAAGGGAGATGACACAATTCTAGTACAAGTATATGTGGATGATATCATTTTTGGATCAAACAATGCATAATTGTGTGAAACCTTTGTGGAAATCATGAAGAGTGAGTTTGAAATGTCAATGATGGGTGAGTTGAACTATTTTCTAGGCTTGCAGGTCAAACAACTCAAGGATGGCATTTTCTTGAATCAAGCTAAGAATTGCAAAGATCTGCTGAGGAAATTTGAAATGGACAAGTGCAAACCAATCAGCACACCCTTCTCAACTAGCTGTCACTTGGATCATGATGAAGCTGGAATTTCTGTTGATGAAACCAAATACAGAGGACTCATAGGATCTCTATTGTATCTCACTGCCAGCAGGCCTGATATAATGTTTGCAGTGTGCATGTGTGCTCGGTTTCAATCTGCTCCTAAAGAATCACACTACAATGCTGCCAAAAGGATTTTGAAGTATTTGCAAGGAACTAAAGAAGTTGGCTTGTGGTATCCAGGTAACATTTCATTAAGCTTAACTGGATATTCTGATTCAGACTTTGCAGGTTGGCTGCTGTTAGGTTGCTCTTTGAGTTTCTTCTTTCTGCGTGATGAGGATGCCATGCTTGATCTGTTGTTACCTGCACCTATTCACAAAAGAAAAATCCAGCTAGAAGGAGGATTAGTAACAGTTCACATGATCATTTGAAGATAGAAATTAAAAACATTAATTTGTTTGAACCTGGACAGCTCGTCGTAGAAATGAGAAGGTGTGAAAAACAATTGATTAGTGCCAGATTTATATAGAGCTTAAATCAGATTTCAAAAATCACAAGTTTTAAAAGAAATCAATTCAAACAGATTTTCTACAGATTTTATTCTTGTGTGATACAGCAGGTGTAGGTGTTGATTGACGCAAGAATATATTGGAACCAGATTTCTGTTTAGCAAATCAAATCTGTTGCACCTACAAGATATCCTATCAGTTAGTATATCCACATATCACTGTCATAGACCTGCTGGTTAATAACCGTAAAAGCAGTCAAAGATCAGGGAGAGAGAGAAAACTAAATATTTCTCTTTCCTAGTCACAACTGTGATTCTGAAACAGAGAGAGAACAGGTTAAAATATAAAATAACATATTGAAATTTTTACTGCAGAGGACAATTTAAGCTAATGATACCCAATTCATTTAGAAGAAAATAAAACCTATCTTTAACAAGAGGTTTAGTAAAAAGATCAGCCAATTGAAATTCAGTGCCAATGAATTTGATATCACAAGTTCCATTAGCAATATGTTCTCTTAGAAAGTGATGTCTAATTTCAATATGTTTAGTTCTTGAATGCATGACTGGATTCTTAGACAGATTTATAGCACTAATGTTATCACAGTTTATAGGTATCTTGTTTAATAGAATCCCAAAGTCACTTAGCTGCTGCCTTAGCCATAAGGTTTGAGCACAACAACTTCCAGCAGCTATGTATTCTGCCTCTGCTGTAGAAAGAGCAACACAAGCCTGTTTCTTGCAATGCCAAGAGATTATACTTGATCCAAGCATATGACAAGTCCCACTTGTGCTTTTCCTATCTACCTTACAACCTGCAAAGTCAGAATCTGAGAAACCAGTTAAGTTCAAAGATACATTGTTAGGATACCATAATCCAACATCCTTAGAACCTTGCAAGTATTTCATAATTCTCTTTGATGCATTGTAGTGTGATTCCTTTGGATCAGATTGATATCTAGGACATAAGCACACAACAAACATAATGTCAGGCCTGCTAGCAGTTAAGTATAATAAAGAACCGATTAAACCCCTGTACTTAGATTG
This sequence comes from Phaseolus vulgaris, assembly GCF_000499845.2. Classification (NCBI taxonomy): domain Eukaryota; kingdom Viridiplantae; phylum Streptophyta; class Magnoliopsida; order Fabales; family Fabaceae; genus Phaseolus; species Phaseolus vulgaris. The sequence continues at coordinate 42,996,850 of NC_023749.2, forward strand.
ATCCACTGATTTTCTTGCACAATCTTGTTCCAGCTGGGAGCTTGTTGAAATAGGAGTGTTGATTGCTTTGCATTGATCCATATCAAACCTCTTAAGCAGCTCCTTGCAGTACTTTTCTTGACTTATGAAAATTCCATCCTTGAGTTGTTTCACTTGTAGTCCAAGGAAGAAATTCATTTCCCCTAACATTGACATCTCAAACTCACTCTTCATGGTTTTCACAAAGTCTTCACACATCTCTTCATTTGTGGATCCAAAGATAATATCATCCACATAGACTTGCACAAGTATAATGTCTTCTCTTTTCTTCTTTATGAACATAGTTTTATCAGAATTGCCACGGTTATATCCTTGAGAGAGCAGAAACTCACTTAGCCTCTCATACCATTGCCTAGGTGCCTACTTCAATCCATATAAAGCCTTCTTGAGCATGTACACATGCTCTGGATTTTTATGATCTTCGAACCCTAGAGGCTGAGATACAAACACCTCTTCATTAATGTAACCATTTAAGAATGCACTCTTGACATCCATTTGAAACAGCTTGAAACCTTGTATGCTGGAAAATGCCAAGAGTAACCTGACAGCTTCAAGACGTGCTACTGGTGCATAGGTTTCACCAAAATCTATTCCCTCTTCTTGGTTATAGCCTTTAGCAACCAACCTTGCTTTATTTCTAGTGATAGCCCCATGTTCATCCATCTTGTTCATGTACACCCATTTGGTTCCTATGATATTCATCTCATGTCTTCTTGGAACCAAGGTCCACACTTCATTGTATTCAAACTGGTTCAGTTCTTGTTGTTATCCACTTGCTGTCTTGTAGTGCTTCTTCCAGACTTTTAGGCTCAATTTGTGAAACAAAGGCCACTGTTCTACATAAATTATTAAGTGAATTCCTTGTTGAGACTCCTTTCTCAATTTTACCAATTCATTGTCAAGTGTGAGATCCCTTGGAGTTTTCCATTCTTTAGGCAGTCCTGCATTCACAGTAGATTCTTTGACAGTATTTGGATTAGTTGCATCAAGCTCACTAGATTGATTCTTTTGCAGAATGGTTCTTAAATCATCCATACCAGGTTCATCCAGAACAGATTTAGGCATAGAACAATCTGTTTCATCAAATACAACATGTATAGATTCTTCTACTGCAAGCAATCTTTTATTATAGACTCTATAAGCATGTCCATTTATAGCATAACCAATATGTATTCCTTCATCTGATTTAGAATCAAATTTCCCCAGATTGTCTTTACCATTATTTAGAACAAAGCATTTGCAGCCAAAAACCCTAAGATGACTAATGCTAGGCTTCCTACCTTTATACAATTCATAGGGAGTTTTCTTAAGAATTGGTCTAATCAAGGTTCCGTTAAGCACATAAGAAGCAGTGTATACTGCATCAGCCCAAAAATATTTAGGTAAACCAGATTCATTTAACATGGTTTTAGCTAACTCCTCTAATGACCTATTCTTCCTTTCAACTACACCATTTTGTTGAGGTGTCCTAGGAGCAGAATAGCTATGTGTGATCCCATGTTTTTCACAATACCTATCAAATTTTGCATTTTGAAACTCTCTCCCATGATCACTATGAATCTGTTTTATTCTATTTTCATTTTCATTATGCAGAACCTTAGCTAGTTTCTTAAAGGCTTTATATGCATCATTTTTAGAAGCAAGAAACAGAGTCCATGTATATCTTGAGAAGTCATCAACAATCACCAAAGCATAGTAATTTCCAGCTAACCTAGCAGTCCTAAATGGTCCAAACAAGTCCATATGTAAAACATCCAAAGCTTTATTTGTAGAAACCACATCTTTAGATTTAAATGAGGTGTTTATCTGTTTACCTTTTACACAAGCATCACACAATCTGTTATTTTGAAACATTATATTTGGTAAACCAGAAATAAGTTCCTTAGACTTCAGCTTATTCAAATGATTTGTATGGATATGAGCTAGCCTCCTATGCCACAACCAGGACTCATCACTTTTAGACAACAAACACTCATTTTCAGAACAACTATTCATAATATCTAAGAGATAGATGTTGTTTACCCTTTTTCCTGTGAAAAGCACCTTACCAGAAATTTCATTTGAGATTGTACATGTGTTGGTTTCAAAATTGACCTTGTAGCCCTTGTCACACAGTTGGCTAATGCTTAGGAGACTATGCTTTAGTCCCTCCACGTATAGGACATTCTCAATTGTGGTTGACTCTGCAGTACCAACATTTCCTCTTCCAAGAATTCTTCCTCTATTATTATCTCCATATGTGACGTGTCCTTCAGCTTTAAGTTTCAGATTTGTGAATTGAGTAACATCACCAGTCATGTGCTTTGAGCACCCGCTATCCAAGTACCACTGATTTTTCTTGCTGTTTTTCTGTAAGACAAAACAGATTTAACACATATGGTACCCCTTTCTAGTTTAGGGTCCAACATGATTAATACCCTTCCTTAGGAAGCCATTTGGCTAACCCTTTGGGAACAAGGTACCTTCTAACTTTACATGTTCTAGAGATATGTCAATTTTTCATACAGTAAAAGCAAGATGCAGTATGCATAGTATTTGAACTGCTAAAAGAAGAAAAACCTATTTTGGAAGGAACAAAAAAACTGGACAACTTTTTCACATTGTTTTTCATTCCAGAATTATATCTTAGACCATTTTTATTAAAAATAGCATTCTGTGAACCTAATAAAGTTTCAAGATTTTCTCTTCCTTTGGTGAAATTTGAGAGTGTTTTTAACAAATATTCAATCTGTTTTTCCAGCTTCTTACAATTATCACAGGTTTTTATTGATGCATGCAAACATGTTAATTCAAGGCTAACCAATTCGGTTTTAGCTTTGTGCAGTTCTTCCTCAAGAGCTTTGACCTTAGGTTCAAGTACCCTGTTTACTCTATTCAATTTGTTGCAAATGACAGCTAATCTGTTTGCTTCATCATGTGTTTCCTTAAAGGCAATTAACAGCTGATCATAATTTTCAGAATTAGTTGAATAGTCACTTACTGAATCAGATGCTGATCCTTCATCATTCACCATGAAGCACAAATTTGCTTCTTCACTTCCAGTTGAAGAGTCACTTGTTGAGGATACATCATTCTCTTCCCAAGAGATATAAGCTCTCTTTCCTTTGCCTCTTTCACTCTTCTTGCTTGCTGATTTTTCTTTGTTTTAATTGTTTGGGCAATCAACCTTTATATGACCTGGTTTGCCACAACCAAAACAAGTATAACTAGAAGAATTTGAGTAATTGGATTTAGAATACCTCTTTCTTTGTTGAGTTCTATCTCGGTTCTTTCTTTTCAGAAACCTGCTGAATTTTCTGGTGAGCAGACTCAAGGTCTCATCATGTTCAGAATTCTTTTCTTCCTCACTTGTATCATGTTCCATGGTAGTCTTTAAGGCAATTCCTTTGGCTCTTTTCTCCACTGTTTCTTGTTCTTTCAATCTTTTGAGTTCTAACTCATGTTCAATCAATTTTCCAAAGAGTGCTGCAGTAGACATCTTGGATAAATCTCTGGATTCAGAGATTGTTGTTACCTTAGGCTGCCAGCTCCTATCAAGGCATTTCAGCACCTTTATGTTGAACTCTTCCTTGTCAAAGACCTTACCAAGACCAGTGAGATGATTCACAATATGTGTAAACTGTTTTTGCACATCTGCAATGCTTTCTTCTGATTGCATCCTAAACAACTCATATTCTTGAATGAGTGAATGCTTCCTCGAACGTTTCACATCATCTGTGCCCTCATGGGTTACCTCCAGTACTTCCCACATCTCTTTAGTTGAGCTGCATTGGGACACTCTAAAGAATTCATCCATATTCAGTGCAAAGGTGATGATGTTCTTGGCTAAGGAGTCATATTGAGCCTTCTTCCTTTCAGTTTCACTCTATTCAGACCAAGGCTTCTACACATTTTCTTCTTTGACAACCTGTATAGGTATAAAAGGTCCACTGACCACTGCATCCCAAATACCCATATCAATAGACTCCATAAAAATTTTCATCCTAATTTTCCAGAAAGCATAGTTAACACCACCAAACATAGGAGGTCTATTAATAGACACACCTTCAGCAAAAGGCATTTTAAACTCAGACATCATGCATACACTTGAGCAAAATACAAGCCCTAGCTCTGATACCAATTGTTGGGTCTATTAATGTATAAGTTCAAGAGGGGAGGGGTGAATTGAACATATAAAATTTTCGCAACCACAAACTGTTTTCAGTATATCAGGGGTAAAAGAACAGATTGATTTTAGAATGAACAGATTGATTTTTACAAAACAGTCTAACACAAACAGAACTGCACCAGATTGAGATTAAGATCAGATAGTGAAAAATAGCTAAATCAGATTGGTTCACTTTTAACAGAATTGAAAAACACACACTATGCCAAAAGAACAATCCAATTTATTCAACACAAAGCTTTATAGACAATGAATCTTTTACATGATATTTATGAAGAACCCTGTTGGTTCTTAATTCAATTACAAACTTATATTCAGAAGCTTTGTTTATGATTAGAGAATTTTTCCAGATTAAGAAGAACAGGTTTTATTAAATCCAGAATTAACAGATTTGATTTCAAATGAACAGATTTCGTTCTTGACAGAATTAAGCAAAAAACAGAAACAAGTGCAGGGATGAGAAGAGAAACACAAGAGAGTTTTTATACTGGTTCACTCATCAAGAGCTACGTCCAGTTCACTTTACTGCAAGGTGGAATCCACTAAAACAGATACAAACAATTACAGCATACACAGCAGCTCTTGAACCCTTCAAGAACTTCAACAAACACTGTTGAAAAAACACTATTCCAGCATACCTTGCACTCCAAGAAACCCTATCTATAGGGACTAACACTTATACCTATTACAAGAATGAATAAGGGAAAGATTACACCTGAAATTGTGTTGCAAGAACATAAACCAGTTGTTCTATTTGCTCCAAGACAGTATCAACACCTTCAACCAGCACAAGGTTCTTCAAGAACAAGCTCACATGTATTTCTCTTCTGAAAAACCTTTGCAAAAACCTTTTCAATTCTCTTTTTCACAGACGAAAAGTTGTTTCTCTGTCAAAACTGTGATTGTTCAGCATCCCTTCACGTGAGAAGGGCATTTTATTTTATAGAGAACATTTTCTAACCACTTTTCAAAAAACAGTTTCAGAGCAGTTATAAGAACAACAGATTGATTTTAAAAACAACAGGTTAAATGTTAACAAAACTGCCAGCTCAACTTAACTGAAATAACAGACTGAGCTTTACCTTTGGTGCCCTAACAGAATTTCAAAAAGCCTTTTAACAGAGCAGAAATAAACCTATTGTTTCTCCAGAAAACAAATTTATTTTTGTACTGAATCAAACCTTTTAAGAAAACTTTAAAAAGCTTTTCCAAAACCATTTAACCACATCATGAACTTGATCTTACTACCTTGATTTGGCATCTAGGATGGGTCATGCAGCAAAAGGCAACCTTGAATACACACAAGCCTAAAATACAGAATCATCTAAGACACATAGCAACCTTCAAAGAAAACTTGCTAAAGACTACATCAAACACACCAATGCAAGGTTGAGATAAGCTTCATCCATCTCCAACAGTAAAAGGTTTAGCAAAGGTAGTAAGGAAGGTGGTCGAGAAGGATTTATTAGAAAGTGTGGTGATCGGAGGCAGATTCATAAAGGTTAATATGCTTCAGTATGCGGATGATACGTTGTTGTTTTTTTGTTGCAAAGCGAGAGCTCAAATCGTGTTTGTTATCAAGGTTATTCTCAAATGCTTTGAATTAGCGTCAGGGTTAAAGGTCAACTTCTAGAAGAGTAGTGTTGAAGGGGTTGGATGCAACCACCTTTTGCTACAACACTTTGCGGCAGTTTTGAATTGTGTTACGGTGAACACTCCGTTTAAATATCTGGGTATGCTTGTAGGTGGATGTCACAAAAGTTTTGGGAAGAGGTGGTGGAAAGAGTGCGGAAAAGATTAAGCAAATGGAAAGGCAAGTTTATTTCTATGGCTGGGAAACTTTGTTTGATTAAGTCGGTGTTATCCGCTCTTCCCCTGTTCTACTTATCTCTGTACAAAATGTCGGTTTTGGTGAGTAAGGAAATAGTTAAGTTGCAGAGGAACTTTTTGTGGGGATAGGGCTCGGTTGGTAGGAAATAGCGTGGGTCTCATGGGAAAAGGTATACGAGCCAAAAGAAGCGGGGGGCCTCGGAATGATCGATATAAGGCAGTTTAATATCGCTTTGTTAGGAAAAAGGATTTGGCGCTTAGGTTATGAAAAACAGGGTTTGTGGAAAGAAGTGTTGGATTCCAAATATGGAGGTTGGAGGGATCTACGGAGTCAAAGAAAGAGATGCACAAATTCTCTTTGGTGGAGGGACTTGAAGGAGGTTTGGTCACTCAACGGCTGGAAAGACAAGTTCTAGGCTAACTTTTCTTGGGAGGTAGGGAATGGGAGGGAGATCAGGTTTTGGAAAGATAGATGGGCGGGTACTACGGCTTTAAAGGACTTATTTTCGAGACTATATACCATTTGTTCTCTCAAGGACTATTCTGTATGGCAGGCAAGGGAGAGGTCAGAAATTTCAGGGTGGACATGGAAGATTGAATGGAGAAGAAACTTGTTTGAATGGGAACGAAATCAGGAACATCAGCTGATGCAATTTCCTGGGGATCAGAGGGTAAGGATGGATAAGGAGATTCTTGGGTGTGGAAGACGGGGAGACAGTTGTGTTCACGGTTAAATATGCTTACAAAATTCTTAGGGATGTCATTCAGGGGGCGGAGAGGGATTTGTTTGTGGGTTTCTGGAGGTTAATGGTCTAATCATTTACACATCTTACAGTGTTGAGGGTTTTCGAAGACAAGATAGCGTCTAAAGCAAATCTAGTAAGGAGGGGGATAGGTATGACCACCAATATATGCGGTCTGTGCGGGGAGGAGGAGGAAACTACGTCTCACCTCTTTTGTACGTGTATTGTTGTCTGGCTTGTGTGGTAAGTGTTATGAGTGGGTGTGAATGGCTTCGGTAGATCATAGGGAGCCAAAATATCACTTCTTAATAAGTTTTAGGATGAGCAGGATCAAGGAAAGTGTAAATCAAGTTTGGGGGGTATGTGGATACCAATGGTAGGGGAATTGTGGAAACATAGGAACAAAAGGGTTTTCAAAAGCGGCAGGATTGATCCTTTTGAAATCTTTACTCTGTCGCAGCTGAAGGCTTGGTCATGGGTTGTGTCCAAAGCACGAGACGTTTGTTTTTCCTTTTCAGATTGGTGTTTGGAGCCAATAGTATGTATGATGACTGTTAATTTTTCTAGGAAGCTTTCTTCTTGAGCATAGGTATCTGTTTTTGTATGTGAGGTAGGTCTTTTGTATATGGGTTGAGGTATCCTTGAAATACCTCCTATTTATTCATTTGTTTTTTCTGATAAGAAAAAACAAATACATATAACAAAACTCTTTATCTTCTTATCTATCCTTACCCTGCAATGACTACAATGACAACAAGACTTCTTAATAACCTTGCTAACTTCAATTGAGTGAACCTCTACATATGAAGAAAAATTATGAACATTAGAAAATGTGTGGAACTTTTATTTTTTTAATTCCACTTATCAACAGTTGCTTTGTTAGTTGTTTTCAAACAAGCTTGGCTCTTAGACGAGACATTGTTCTATGAATCTTGAACTACTTTGTTTTCAAACAAGCATGACTTTGAACAATTATTTTGTCACCAATTGGATAAGCTTGTTAACTGGTCATTGCTGCAAATCTGGATCATAATACAGGGTCAGGATATATACTGGAAATCATAAATTTTGGAATATAAGTTCTACCAAAGTATTTGCCTTTAGCTGGTGTGATGCTCTTGTTTGAGTGTCATAATGGCTCAGTTTTTTGTTGGTTTCCTTCACAGGTTCTGTAGAACCAGTAGAATATGTTGTATGGGGCAAATACAGTTTAATGTCGGATTGGTGTTGTTTTTTGGGTTATGCATAAATCATAACTTTTGTAATAAGATTGAAACATTTTCATATTTTTTTAATTTTTTTTTGATAAAAAAATTGTTGTAAAAGAATTATCGCGATGTAGTATGCACTATGTAGTTTTGCTTACTTGTTTTACAGAAAGTTTCATAAAAAAGAAAAGACCCAATTGTATTTTTTTGGGTCCCGATTTTTGGACAACTCTAAATGAGTTGCTCCACCATACAACTGCCAACGTGGCACAAAAAATATTATTTTATTTGGGTTATGGGGTCCACTTAAAAGTTGAACATTTAGTATTTGGTGCTTCAGAATGTGAAATTAGGTTTTAAGAAAGAGAAATTGGGGCTGAATTTACGTTTTTGCTTGTCCTCCACATCCTCTTCCAGTTCTCTGCAAGGTATTTCTTCCAAATTCTCTGCAACATTTTTTTGCAGCGGCATTCGTCGTCGTCCTGGTGCATATGTTTTCAGGGTGGTTTGGTGGCGGTGTCATCTTCGACATCCTCCTTTTACGGTGGTTGGGTGGAGGTCTCATTTTTGACATCCTGTTTTCACGCTGGTTGGGTGGTGTTTTCCTCTTTGACATCCTCTTTTCAAAGGTAATACATTTTTTTTCATTTGTTTAGGGTTTAGGCTAACATTAATCTTGTGTGATTTTTGTTGTTAGGTCATTCGTGTTATTTGTTTCGTGGTGACCCAAAGCTAATTTTTTGCACACACTGTTAAGATAAATGTATATTCATATTTCACGTTGGGTTTACTTTGTGGGTCTGTATTTGACTAATATTGTAGTATTTTATTTCATAGTAGCATGTTAGGATACACAAAGAAAAGGGATTGGTGGAGCAACTTATTTAGAGTTGTCCAAAAATCGGGACCCATTTTTCTTGAGTATGACTTCATTTTTTGTGGAAAATATTGTTCTTGGAAATATGTGTCTTGGTGTATAAATAATGCAAATTGTTTGTTTAGAATGTTAGGTTGATGAGGTACCAAAATTTTTAAGTAAATTCTGTAATGTTGACATGGATAAGAAAGGTAAAAGGAGAGTGTTAGTGTTTGTGTTAGTGTTAGGGTTGATGCTAGTTGGGGAGGGGCAGGAGGTGGGGAGAAAGTGGGTTAAATCAGATTCTTATAAGCCATCAAAGTAGGACCATGTGAAGTAACGACATTGTTCAATGAATTTAGAGGGTTGCAGCATGTGGTGACCCACTTTACACTTCCTGCACAAATGCAATGAAACTTTTTATGGAAATATGAAGTGAGTGTTGATGTTTGTTGAGATGGGCATGATGTGGGGAGAAAGTGTGTTAGATCAGGTCTTTAGAGGGCATGAGTGCAAGGCAGTGCCAAGTGAACAATAATTCAGTCAACTTAGAGGGTTGTAGTATGTGGTGACCTTAGTAGGAGTATGTGGTGACCCACGTTACACTTCCTGCACAAACCCAACAATAATTGTGGAGGTTTAGTTTATGACTTTTTGGTTCAGAGTTTGTGTTCAGCTTCAATGTGTATGAGGAGGAAAACTAATGCTACATATATCCATGTTCGTGGTTGTGTGTACTTGATGCATGTAATTTAAAATGTTTACTTCGTATGTGTAATGACTTCCCATACATTTTCTGGTTAGTGGCATTAATTTGACATGAATTGTGTAGATATGGGCTCTTGAACATTTGTTCTCTTACAAGTGTCAAGTTCCAAGGATTGGAAATAGATATCCTCGTATCACACATTGGATGGATGTTAGGTTGGGTAACATTGAAATTGCATCTGGACTGCAACAAAATGTGGTGTAGAATACATTGATTTTTTTAAAATGTACAATACTTAGTTTTTTTTTTGTCACTATGTTGGTATTTCTTGTGTGCATGAACAGGTTATTATGGACTTATCTGCGTCCAATGAAGTTACAAAATGAATTCGTTGTACAAGCATTTGAGGTAGTTCAACGTGGATTTACAACCAACATGTAAAAAAAAAGGACTATGGTAAAATGAAGGTGAAAGTAGTTGATATGCTTCGCCAAGCGAAGGAACAACAGGTTGTCATCAACAATTTGGAGAAAGAATTGAAAGAGTTACAAGAATTTTTAAGTGCATGTGCAAAATCTTATGTGATGAAGGGGTCGATTTTAGCTTGCGCGAAAATATTTGGATTAAGCGAAAAAAAGCAGTGCTGAATGGGTCGATTTTAGCTTACACTAAATATTGGATTAAGCGAAAACATGGCAGTGCTGAAGGGGTCGAATTTAGCTTGCACGAAAAAATTTGGATTAAGCGAAAATGGGGCAGTGCTGAAGGGGTCGATTTTAGCTTGCACGAAAAAATTTGGATTAAGCGAAAACGGGGTAGTGTTGAAGGGGTTGATTTTAGCTTGCATGAAAAAAAATTGGATTAAGCGAAAACGGGGAAGTGCTGAAGAGGTTGATTTTAGCTTGCACGAAAAAATTCGGATCAAGCGAAAACGGGGCAGTGTTGAAGGGGTACATTTTAGCTTGCACGAAAAAAATTGGATCAAGCGAAAACGGGGCAGTGCTGAAGGGGTCGATTTTAGCTTGCACGAAAAAATTTGGATCAAGAGAAAACGGGGCAGTGCTGAAGGGGTCGATTTTAGCTTGCACGAAAAAATTTGGATTAAGAAAAAACGGAGCAGTGCTGAAGGGGTCCATTTTAGCTTGCACAAAAAAATTTGGATTAAATGAAAACGGGGCAGTGCTGAAGGGGTCCATTTTAGCTTGCACGAAAAAATTTGGATTAAGCGAAAACGGGGTTAACTCATATAACAAGTCAAGTTAGTTATCTTTCAAACAACTTACCCATTCATATGAACCTCCTTCGACTCTCACCACCTGAATAACTTCATCTATATGATTCCATTATCTCAGTAGAGTCAGGATATCTCCTTCTAGACGAATCCCTAGTCAATGCACATCCTAAACAATCTTAACACAGTATTTTCTTTCCTGAAAATACTGTCTTGAGATTGGTGACCACGTCACCCTCACATCCAGATCTTCTAGCCTACTGTTCTATTGCAAATTAAGGCTAGCTTCCCTTACCTGAAATTTAGCGGATATTTGAAGAATCTTAGAGATAAGGGATTGGAAAGGAAAAAGAACTTGAGAGATGGTGGTTCTTTTTAAAATGAAACCTGAATAATAGAATTTCTATTTATATGCTCTTTTAAATTTAAAAATAAAATATTCTCGTGTCATTTTAATTTTACCACTTCTACTCTAAGACTATTTTTCTCAATCCTTACAATTTGCACACACCTCATGCACCACCCCACACAAGAACAAAGCAAAAAATTTCTGAACTTACTTAGGTGTGCAAAAACTTAATAGCAGGTCACCACTCATTCTTACACAAGTCGCCATTTAATGTGACTGTGACTAACTAACTAGATTAATCGTGATATTATAGAATTTGACCTTCGTTTCCTCCACTAGGATTACTTTACACACAACTTATGCACTGCACCACCCCACCTAAGAACAAGACAACTCAAAATTTCAAAAATTACTTCACTGTGCATAAGTTGGTAGCAGGTCACTACTTATCTCTAAACAGGTCACCACTTAATGTGACTATCATTAACTAAATAACTACATTAACAGTGGTATTATAGAACTTGACCTCCGTGTACTCCATTGGAGTTACTTTACACACATCTCATACACTGCACCACACCACACAAGAACAACACAACTTCAAAATTCTAAAATTACATCACTATGCAAAATGTTGGTAGTAGATCACCACTTATTCTTACAAAAGGTCACCACTTATTGTAGTGTGTTAAGGTAAGTGATGACCCCTATAGTTTTATATGGTGCCCTCTTCAGAACTTTTATGCACAGTCCAAGAAATTATTTGCATGTTCTTCTTTGGTGTTGTAAGGGTTGAGATGAGAGTAAAGTGAGGTCATTGGAGGTTATGTAATTAAATATTGTAAGAGGAGCTTTGAAATGTAGTGTGTGAAAGTAAGTGTTGACCCCTGCAATTTTATGTGGTGACCTTTTCAGAACTTCATGCACAGTCTAAAAAATTATTTGCATCTTCTTCTTTGGTGTTGTGAGGGTTGAGATGGAAATAAAGTGAGGTCATTGGAGGTTAGGTAATTAAATATTTTAAGACTACCCTCAAATGTAGTGTGTTAAGGTAAGTGGTGACCCTTGCAGTTTTATGTGGTGACCTCTCTAAAATTTTATGCATAGTCCAAGAAATTATTTGCATCTTCTCCTTTGGTGTTGTGAGGGTTGAGATGGAAGTAAAGTGAAGGTCATTAGAAGTTAGGTAATTAAATATTTTAAGACGACCTTCAATGTGGTGTGTGAAGGTAATTAAATATTGTAAGAGGAGTTTGAAATGTACTGTGTGAAGGTAAAGGGAGACCCATGTCGTTTTATGTGTGACTTCTTCATAATTTATGCACAGTCCAATTATCACCCAAGAATTTATTTGCATGTTCTTGAATCCATAAGTCACATATTTGATATATTTCAATGGTGTTCAAATTACATAATAGAAAAAATTATCTTCAAGAATATATTTCAATGGTGTTCAAATTACATAATAAAAAACATTATCTTCAAGAATGTGATCAAGCCCTCAAATTTAAAAGTGCAAGTCACATCATGTCATGTCTAAATTTTCTTTTGTACATAAAATATATAACTTCATTCGTCTGCAATATTATCATTGTTGTCTTCATTGTCCACAAGCTGCAAAAAATACTATATAAGATGAAAAATCAAGATATATACTTGCTGATAATGTGAAAATAACTACAATAGAATTTATCTTATGAAAACCATATTACAATGCAACCAATTAATGTGCTTCATATTTAGTGTCATAACAAATAATGTGTTTCATCATCAATGCAGATGATGCTTAAATGGTAAGTTGACTGAAGCAAAATTTTGTTCTATTCATTCCAACTGCATACAGGAAAAGAAGTTAGGTCATAGTAGATCATGATTACATTTAATAGAAAAAAAGTTACTTGCATTATGTATCTGACGCTTGATGCATACATCACATGAAAATATGTAGTACACTTGTAACAAGTTATACATGAACACGACTCTGTTTACAAATCACACAAGTCTGCAGTCTCAAGGATAAGAACCATACATGAGTTCATTATTATAGTCTAGCAAAAAAGAAAAGAAGGCAAAAGTATTATTACATAAGAAAAACCACAACCATATTCGTGAACACTAGAGAACTAAAATGAAAAATGATGATGGAAGATTATATGGTGTATTTTGGATTGTTGGTGTGGAATTACTTTTTCACAAAAAGTCATTAGGAAGAATGAAATTTCTTTTTACAGACAAATCATCTAAAAGCAATTTCAGAATAAGCATATAAATAATCATTAAATTTACACAACAAATGTATTTGGGTTCATTTAGGTTTCCTAGTCAAATAAAATTTAGAATCAGTCAATCATTATTGCAGACAATATTTAACTGAAACCAACTGTATAAAAACAAGATCACCATTTAGCCATCTTACCTTCACAAATGAATTAGGATAAATTTTAAGAATTCCTACAGCAGGTTCCACGACCTCATGGTTTTGGAAACAACTTGAAATCCAAACCAAGCACATATTACATGAACCCACATTTCAACATCAGTTGGCTTTAAAGAACCACCTAAAGAGCAAGTGTTTCCGATATAGTTAAAGCATATTAGCACTTTATCACAACACTGATCATTAAAGATAAAAACTATGAAAGAAAAAACAAGGTTGGTGCAAATTGCAAATTCATAACACTAGACTCCTAGATAACCATTATAGCATTTGTATCAGGATTATAGTTATAAAGTTATAAGAGGGTTTATTAACAATGTGAAAATGGACAAGAATGGCAAAACATTAGATATTGTGATTGATTATCCACCAAAGTAAAACGTTTTTTAAATTAATTAAGGTTGGTTCAATACATATAATGCAACTAAGAGTGTTGAATCCACTGTGTACTACATTCCATAAATAATTTAACATCGCAGAAAATAGACACAAAAGCAAATAAAAATTTTCAGACTTCCAAATATACTAATGTGAAGTGTCTTTTACTAGAAAAGCAACACTTTCTCTCAACATCAGAAGTTTCACATACTCTGCTAACCCAAGAATTTAAATCCTTGACATGTTTTGCCCCCATAGCACTCTTGGTGGACTGATATTTGGCATCTGCACAATAAACAAGTGAACATGTAAAATCACTTCTTCAAAGCCTATAAATTTGAAATAAAACATTAGACAACCCAAAATTTCAAGTTAAGGCAAAGATATGAAAAAAAAGGAGAAAACATGTTACAAATAATATTTTGTTATCTTCCCAATCTTCAACTCACCTACAAGAACCAAAACTCACCTAATAGTTCCTTCATACCACGACAAACCACCGTCAAAACAACCGCATCCACCACCACAACCAACCACTTTGAAAACATGCGCACTCACCACCACAACCAACCACCGTCAAAATAGCTGCACGCACTACGATGACCAACCACTGTGAAAACACGTGCATCCACCGCCACGACCAACCACCGTCAAAACAGCCACACCCGCGACGACGACCAACCACCGTGAAAAGAGGCATACCCACCACGACCACCACAAACGTTGGAAGAGAAAGCTTGAGGAGAAGGTGAAAGAGGATGTGAAGAAGAAGGGGGGAAGAGGGAAAACGGCAACGAACTCAAAAAGAAAGTGAAATAAGTGCAGCCCCAATTTCTAACCTAATTTTAGAATGTGACCAAGGACACTCAAATATTATCTTTTCATAAATTTTTACTAGGCCTCACAACAGAAATAAAATATTATTATCCTTGCCACGTCAGTAGTTGTATGGTGGAGCAACGCATTTGCGGTTGTTAAACCATCATTTTTCTATTTTTTTATACCAAGGTGAAAAGTAGAAGAAATATAATATATGGCTTGTTATTAATTCTATCTTGGCTCTGGTTACATCACTGTCATACTTTATTAAAAAAACATTAGAACATGGAAGAATAAAATGCAATCATAATCAGTTTTTTACTCAATTATCTCTCTTTTTTTAATGAATATATTTTATATGTGAACTTCTTTCTTACTTCCTTATACCCTTTTCCCAATGCATTTTATCGAATTACTAGAAAACTGGTAGGTCATGATATTCAAAACAATTATTTTATATGAATTTTTTTCTCATCGTATTCTTATTAGGAACCATGCACTAAATGCAAGATCAAAATTCATTGTTCTAATAACTTTGTTTCAAAAACCTATTTTCACCATCAATAACATTGACTACAAATATTTGAAGTGTCAAGTTCTAGCTATTACAGAAAAAATATACAATGTTAATAAACTATTTTGTTTCTATCTAGCATCTATAATGACCAGTTACATCATTGATTGAACAAGACTCTTGTTACCACAAATTGCTCGGCTTCAATTGAATATTCTTTATCAAGAAGCCAGGTACCTTGGTAAGATAAAACACTGTACTGTCACATTACAGTCACTGATGTCATGTTTGGTCTATCTTCAGGATGATGTTGTAACATAAAAGACCAATTTGAATGCAGCGAACAACTTCTGATATATTGCTTGAGTCCACTATATTAGCATCAAGCACTTGTTCTGGAATGCCCTTTTTCCACATTCTCCATGCCTACAATAAATCAATGCAATTGTTATATATATGTGCTCAATTTGTAATCCAGAAATTAATTTCTATTTTCTTTTACTCACATGTCCAATGAGATTATCACTATTCTCTTCACATGTAATTGCTCTATTTTTCTTTCCTGTAACTGTTTCTAACAGCAATACACCGAAGCTAAAAACATCTGATTTTGTAGAAAATAATCCATCTAGAGCATATTCTGGTGCCATATAACCACTGCAGAAAACAAAAGATGAACTGATACATTGTTTCATCAATTATTGAAAAACATTGACCTTGATCTTTAAAGATACTTACTATGTTCCAACAATTCTGTTTGTATTTCCTTCAACTTGATCACCTCCACACATTTTAGCCAAACCAAAATCTGAAATTTTTGGATTCATGTATATCCAATAAATATTGCTTGCTTTCAATCTCTATGTATGACTCTTAATCTAGAATCTTGGTGAAGATAGAGAAGTCCTCGTGCAATTGCAGACAGGATGTTAAAGCGCATAGGCCAATCTAGAAGTTTACCTCGTTCCGAATCTAGCAAAGTTCCTATAAGTGATTAGTCATTTGTTAAAAAAAGGGAAATAACCAACTTTTTCTATACTAATTAAGCAACATTTTAATAACTACTCACCAAAATAAATGAATCGAGACTTCTATTTGGCATGTACTCATAGAGTAACATTTTTTCTTCTGCTTCAATGCAACAACCAAGAACCTTGCAAGATTCCGATGTTGAAGTTTGGCACACATATAACTTCATTCTTAATTCTTTCGATCCTTGTCCTGAACTCCTTGAGAGCCTTTTAACTGCAATCTCTTGTCCATCTAGCATTGTACCCTGATTTTGTAGTGAGAATATTTACAGATAATGAAATCATGAGTTTTATTTAGCCTTATATTAATACTAAGAATGAAAGTTTATACCTTGTATACTGGTCCAAAACCCCTTCACCAGCTTGTTGTCAATTGAGAAGTTATTGGTGGCATTACTTATTGTTGCAAGATCAAAGAAGGAAGCTCCAATTTTCTTGCCTCCATCATCTTTCTCCTTTGTCCTATTCCATTTTCTTAAAACAAGAACGTTAGAATCATTTGAAGGCACACAATTTAAGTGGTGATAGAGAAATTGGTAGTTCTGTTTACCTATAAAATAAAAGACAGACATTCATATATATATATATATATATTATATATATATATATATATATATGTGTGTGTGTGTGTAATTTATAGGCATCTACAACCGATAAATACACGAAACTACAGAGTATCAATATTTTCCTCTAGTTTATGATACACAACAGATAAGATAGTCAATCAAATCCGTTTTAATTTATCATGTTTACTGTACTAAAGAAGAAAATAATGCCTGAAACAAGAAAAACAAGCAAATTCTTCAAAATTCTGTATTCTAATGAAATTGGAAGAACATTGGTGTTCAATTTGTAGTTATTGTAGGTGTTCAAATAAACTAGTTTAAGATCTTTCTGAAATAAAAATAACAATAGAAAAAGGCTTTCCGGTTTAGAAATTTACCTTTACACTTTTTTCTGGTCATGAAAATGTAGGAGAGTGCCAATAGAACCAGAAGGACAAGAGAAACTGTGATGA